>NC_048299.1:513319-539615 GCF_013100865.1 Trachemys scripta elegans | reverse complement strand
AGGGAAAAGGATTTTGGAGTCTCTGGCCAGGAGGGATTTTATAGTATTGTACACAGGAGGGCTGTTACCCTTCCCTTTATAGTTATGACACGCCCCCCCAAATCACAGATAGTGTTGGACAGCCGGTTCCACACTGGCTGTGATTTTTTCCTGGAGCTCTAGGAGAAAATAGAGATAATAAGACACCTGCACCTCTGGACATACTACTGATTATATAAAAACTAACAATATGTCCCACATTCCAAGAACAATTTTTAACCAGTTGATTCTGGGAAACTTTGACAGGAGAGTGCATCAGCCACTTTGTTAGAAGCTCCTGAAATGTGATGTATTTCAAAATCAAAATCTTAGAGAGCTAAACTCCACTGAAGAAGTTTTTTGTTATTTCCCTTGGTGGTATGAAGGCACTGTAGCACAGCATTTTCGGTTTGTAGTTGGAAATGCCGTCCCCAAACATATGGGCGTAGCTTTTCCAGAGCATACACAATGGCATAGCATTCCCTTTCGCTGATTGACCAGTGGTTTTCCCTCTCAGACAGTTTCTTGCTGAGAAACACAACAGGATGGAATTCTTGATCCGGTCCTTCCTGCATTAAAACTGCTCCCACACCTCGCTCGGACGCATCTGTGGTTACTAGGAACGGTTTGTCAAAGTCTGGGGCCCTTAGCACAGGGTCAGACATGAGTGATGCTTTAAGCTGGTTAAAGGCCTTCTGACACTCATCAGTCCACTGAACTGCATTTGGCTGTTTCTTTTTGGTTAGGTCTGTCAGTGGGGCGGTGATTTGGCTGTAGTGTGGTACAAATCACCTATAATATCTGGCTACACCTAAGAAGGATTGGACCTGTTTCTTTGACTTTGGGATAGGCCACTTTTGGATAGCATCCACTTTGGCCTGTAGGGGGTTGAAAGTTCCTTGACCCCCCTGGTGTCCAAGATAAGTCACTCTGTTTAGGCCTATTTGACACGTTTTAGCCTTAACAGTTAGTCCTGCCTGCCTGATGCGCTCGAAGACTTTTCCCAAGTGCTCCAGGTGTTCTGCCCATGAATCAGAAAAAATGGCCACATCATCGAGGTAGGCAACTGCAGATCCTCCAATCCCACTAGGAGACCATCTACAAGTTTTTGGAAGGTGGCGGGTGCATTTCGCAGCCCGAAAGGGAGTACATTGAATTCATACACCCCTGCCTGGGTGACGAAGGCTGACCTTTCCTTGGCGGGTTCATCTAGTGGTACTTGCCAGTACCCCTTGGTTAAGTCTAAGGTAGAGATGAATTGGGCATGTCCCAATTTCTCCAATAGCTCATCTGTGCGTGGCATTGGATAATTGTAGGGATGAGTTACAGCATTTATCATATGGTAGTCCACGCAAAAGCGTATTTCCCCATCTGGTTTGGGAACTAGAACCACTGGACATGCCCATGCACTATTAGAGGGGCGGATTATACCCATCTGTAGCATGTCCTGGATCTCCCATTTTATAGCAGTTTGGGCATGAGGTGACTCCCGGTAGGGTGGGGTTCTAATTGGGTGAGCATTACCTGTGTCAATGGAGTGGTATGCCCGTTCAGTCCGTCCTGGGGTGGCTGAGAACATTGGCGCAAAGCTAGTGCACAGCTCATTGATCTGCTGTCGCTGCGGATGTCCAAGGGTTGTGGAGAGGTTCACCTCTTCCACACCACCGTCACTTTTTCCTTCGTAGTAGACACCTTCAGGCCACTCCGTGTCATCTGTTTCCTGGGCTGTAAACTGGAAAACCTTTAATTCTGTGGAATAAAAGGGCTTAAGAAAATTAACATGGTATACCTTAGGCTTTATGTTGGAGGTGGGGGACGCTATGAGATAGTTAATATCTCCTAGGCGCTCCTGGACCGTGAATGGTCCTTCCCATGACGCTTCCATTTTATGGGCCTGGAGCGCCATTAAGATCATGACTTGTTCTCCTACTTTGAAGGACCGTTCTCTGGAATGTTTATCATACCAGGCCTTTTGCTCTTCCTGAGCATCCCTTAGGTTTTCTTTAGCAAGGGCTAAAGAGTGTTGGAGGGTGCTTTGTAGGTTGCTTACAAAGTCCGAAGAAGTGGGCTGTAGTCCACGAAAGCTTATGCTCTAATAAATTTGTTAGTCTCTAAGGTGCCACAAGTACTCCTGTTCTTCTTTTTGCGGATACAGACTAACACGGCTGTTACTCTGAAAGTCTAGAATGTTAGTTCCTGGAGAAGGCATAAACCCCTCCCATTGCTGCTTCACCAACTGTAATGGCCCCTTAACCTCGTGGCCATACACAAGTTCAAATGGTGAAAACCCTAAACTTGGACGTGGTACAGCCCTGTAGGCAAAAAGCAACTGCTGCAATACTAGGTCCCAATCATTGGAGTGTTTATTTACGAATTTACGTATCATGGCCCCCAAAGTTCCATTAAACCTCTCCACCAGGCCATTGGTTTGATGGTGGCAAGGGGTGGCAACCAAGTGATTCACCCCCATGAGCTTCCCACAGGTTTTTCATGGTCCCTGACAGAAATTAGTTCCCGAATCTGTAAGGATGTTGGAAGGCCAACCTACCCTGGCAAAAATGTCTGCTAATGCCTGGCACAAACTTTTAGCCCTGGTGTTGCTTAGAGCTACTGCTTCCGGCCATCGGGTAGGAAAATCCATGAAAGTCAGTATGTACTGCTTTCCTCTGGGTGTCTTCTTTGGGAAAGGACCCAGAATATCCACAGCTACTCACTGAAATGGGATCTCAATTATGGGGAGTGGCTGGAGAGGGGCTTTGACCTGGTCTTGGGGTTTTCCCACTCTTTGGCACACCTCACAAGACCGGACATAATTATTAATGTCCTTGCCCATTCTCTCCCAGTGGAAGGACTTCCCTAACCGGTCTTTGGTTCTGTTCACCCCGGAATGGCCACTGGGATGATCACGGGGATGAGCATGGGCAAGGACGTCTCTGGGATTGGATCCACTATGGCTGTTGCAGTCATTGGCAGGGGATCCGGTTCCACCACCTCTGTCTGGGTTTCTGGTAAAACAGACGGGGCCCTGGTGGACGGCTCAGGAACAGGGATGGGGGTGAAAGCTTGCTTAGCCTGGCTGCAGGTGACCATTCCCACCCTCTTGGCTAGCTTCACATGGTTGGCCAAGTCTTCCCCCAGTAGCATGGGGATGGGATAATTGTCATAGACTGCAAAAGTCCAGATTCCTGACCAGCCCTTGTACAGGACAGGCAACTTGGCTGTAGGCAAGGTTAAAGAGTGTGACATGAAGGGTTGAATTGTCACTGGAGCCTCTGGGTTGATGAGTTTGGGGTCCACTAGGGATTGGTGGATAGTCGACACTTGTGCCCCAGTGTCCCTCCACGCGATAACCTTCTTTCCGCCCACTCTCAAGGTTTCCCTTCCCTCCGACGGTATTTGAGAGGCATCTGGGCCTGGGGATCTTTGGTGTGATTGTGGTGTAATGAACTGTAATCGGTTGGGGTTCTTGGGGCAGTGAGCCTTTATATGTCCCAGTTCATTACATTTAAAACATCGCCCTGCTAAGGTATCACCAGGGCGATGTTGGTTGGTGGAGACTGGTGTGGTGGGGTGAGAAGGTATCTGGGGTTTCCCTTGGGATGTAGGGGGGGCCTTGGGTTGCCCCCGGTGGTAGGATTTTGTTTCGGGTTGCCCCTTCTGATATTCACCCCAACCGCTACTAATTTTTTTCTTTTCTGCCACCTCCACCTATTTGGCTCCAATTTCCCCCACCTCGGTTACAGTTTTGGGCTTCTCATCTAGGATGTACCTTTCTATTTCCTCAGGAACACCCTCTAAGAACTGCTCCATTTTCATTAGGAAAGACAGATCTTCCAGAGATTTAACACTTGCTCCTGATACCCAGGCATCCCAATTTTTTTCAATGTGGTAGGCGTGTCGGGAAAATGCCACATCTGGTTTCCACTTTAGGGCTCTGAACCGCTGACGGGCATGCTTGGGTGTTAGCCCCATTCTGATTCTGGCCTTGTTTTTAAAAAGTTCATAACTGTTCATGTGTTCTTTAGACATTTCAGCCGCCACCTCTGCTAAGGGTCCACTGAGCTGCGGCCTCAGCTCTACCATGTACTGGTCTGTAGAGATGCTGCACACAAGGCAGGTCCTTTCGAAATTTTCTAAGAAGGCCTCAGTATCATCGCCTGCCTTGTAGGTGGGGAATTTTCTGGGATGGGAAGTGGTACCTGGAGAGGGGTTGTTAGGGTTGGCTGGTATTTCCTGCCTACCCTTACCAACTCCAGTTCATAATTCCTTTCTCTTTTTCTTTCTGCTCCATAGCTCTCTCAGCAGCTTCTTTCTTGAGTTTTTTTTTAATTTGAGCAGTCTCTGATGTTTCTTTTCATTTTCTTCTGCTCTAGTTTAGTTGCGGCATCACTGGTAGTCGTTTTCCTGCTTCCCTGTGCTGGGTCACACCTCCTCTGCGGTTCACTGAAACTGGGATGCACTCAGCTCAGGGCTGCTTAGTTAACAGAGACTTTCTAACTAGCTATACCCGAGAGGTAGAAAAAAAAAAAACAATTCAGCTTGTAAATTCCTTTTGCTGGCTGCTTGCTCACAGCTTGAAACCTTCTCTTAACAAAGACCCTTGTTAAAAAAACTTAACACCTCTGCCTTCAGGCTGCTGTCTAAGCAGCTACAAAGGAGGGGAAAAATCATACTGGCTTTTGGTTCCTTTAAAATCCCTCACCGCTGCTCACCATGTCAAGGTTCCTTCCCCACTCTGAACTCTAGGGTACAGATGTGGGGACCTGCATGAAAACTTCTAAGCTTAACTACCAGCTTAGATCTGCTTTTGCTGCCACCACACAAATAGTTTGAGTCATTTGGGAAACTCTATTTCCCTCCCCCCCAAAAACCTTTCCCTCCCTGGGTAGCCTTGAGAGACTCCTCCACCAATTCCCTGGTGAACACCGATCCAAACCCCTTAGAACTTAAAACAAGGAGGAATTAATCATTTCCCCCTTCCCCTTTCTCCCCACCAATTCCTGGTGAGTCCAGATCCAATCCCCTTGGATATTAAAACAAGGAAAAATCAACCAGGTTCTTAAAAAGAAGGCTTTTAATTAAAGATAGAAAGGTAAAAATCATCTCTGTAAAATCAGGATGGAAAATAACTTTACAGGGTAATCAGATTCAAAGCGTCCAGAGAAACCCCCTCTAGCCTTAGGTTCAAAGTTACAGCAAACAGAGGTAAACCCTATAGCAAAAGGTACATTTACAAGTTGAGAAAACAAAGATAAAGCTAACACGCCTTGCCTGACTGTTACTTACAAGTTTGAAATATGAGAGATTTGTTCAGAAAGATTTGGAGAGCCTGGATTGATGTCTGGTCCCTTTTAGTCCCAAGAGCGAACAACCCCCAAAACAAAGAGCACAAACAAAAGCCTTCCCCCCACCAAGATTTGAAAGTATCTTGTCCCCTTCTTGGTCCTTTGGGTCAGGTGTCAGCCAGGTTACCTGAGCTTCTTAACCCTTTACAGGTAAAAGGATTTTGGAGTCTCTGGCCAGGAGGGATTTTATAGTATTGTACACAGGAGGGCTGTTACCCTTCCCTTTATAGTTATGACACCCCTAAAGCTGCAGACTTTAACTGAAAACAGCTCAGCAGGTTACCTGTCTTCAGTACTCAGACACACAGCTCCCAATGGGATCCAAACCCCAAATAAATCTGTTTTACTCTGTATAAAGCTGAGACAGGGTAAACTCATAAATTGTCCACCCTCTATAACACTGATAGAGAGATATGCACAGCTCTGTGTTCCTCCAGGTATTAATCACTTACTCTGGGTTTACTAATAAACAAAAGTGATTTTATTAAGTATAAAAAGTAGGATTTAAGTGGTTTCAAATAATAACAGACAGAACAAAGTAAGTCACAAAGCAAAATGAAACAAAACAAACAAGTCTAAACCTAATACATTAAGAAACTGGTTACAGGTAATATCTCACTCTCAGAGATGTTCCAATAAGCTTCTTTCTCAGACCAGACTCCTTCCTAGTCTGGGCCCAATCCTTTCCCTGGTATAGTCCTTGTTAGTTCCAGCAGACATCTTAGGTGGTAAGCAGGGCTTTCTCATGACTGGCCTGCTTTGTCCTGTTCCACCCCCTTTTATAGCTTTTGTACAAGGCAGGAATCTTTTGTCTGTCTGGGTCCCCACCCCTCCTAAATGGAAAGGTAACAGATTTAAGATGGATTCCAGTATCATGTGCTATGGCCACATGTCCTGTGAGACCCCAGCCTCCATTCTTCTTGGGTTGACCCACACGTACACAGGAATTTTTGCAAGTAAACAAAGCCATTTACAGTTCATTGATTCTGAAGCACCCTTAATGGCTTCCACTTAATATGTTTACATCAGTAATACAAATTTATATCTTATTCTCCTAACTCTAGACATAGATATAATACATGCAAACAAATAGGATGAACACACTCATTACATTATAAGCTTTGTAATGATATCTTACAAGAGACCTTTTGCATAAAGCATATTCCAGTTACATCATATTCACACTTATAAGCATATTTACATAAAACATATTGAGTGCAACATTACACCATGCATAAAGAAATCCTACAAAAACTTACTGAATAATTATAACTATAATGAGACTCACAGCCTCAAAGGTATTCTAGGGTCCGATGGCCCTCTCACCAACTGATCATCAGTAGAGGGATAGTTCCTGCTTGGATTTTTCCCGTGGGTATTTGCACTTTTACTTAACCTGGGAACCCTTTATATATTGCAATTCTAACTGCACCTAACACCTTATGTGTATGTATGAAGGTGTCAGTCCTCTTTCCATTATCTGTACTTCACACCTCATAAATATTGGGGTCCCCATTTTTCATAGGTTGTTTGTAGTTCCTCTCATTCTGTATTAGCATCTATGCAGGACATGTACCCTGTGGTCAAGAGAGACATTCAAAGATGTTACAATCATGTCTCTCATAGTCTCGGACAATACATTGCGATCTATTACAATCACCTATTGGTACATCTTTACAGTAATCTTGGGACTATAGGGTTATTCGTTGGTTAACCACTCATGTCAAGCATTCTTAAGTGTATGGCCTAGTATGGTTAAGATGAAATCTTACAAGTCTCAGCCGGTAGGCCAAGCATTTCAGTCATGCGTAATTTATAACCCTAGTACACATTCATTACTTGTAAATATTTATCAGTCGTATACTTCTGTAATCCTACCATTTAAATCTATTTAGCATACATTGATTGTATATGAAATAGCATATAAATTGACCATAACATCACATAGCACAATCATAAATGGATGAGAAAATTAACTAATTGTCTACATAAATGATATCTGAGTTAATGTGTCTTAAAATTCAGCATAAAACTATGTAAAGTTTTCAAATTCTATAACTACAAGTGCTGACATATGATTAAATATAAATAGAATTTATTTTCATAGCATCATTCATAATTAATGGAAATTATCACATGACATTTCACAGCAAATCAGAAGCGAAACTGGAAAATATAGGAGAAGTACATTACATAATTATAGGTAGGCTATATCTATAGGTAGATGTGGTAGGACTGTGAATATTTTTAAAGCATTTAGTCACAAATAGTTTAGTGAATAGAAGTGCTGATTTGAATTTGGAAAAGTATTTGCAAACCTTGAAGGTTTCATGAATTTTCAGAGTATTGGTTGGAAAATCCACATCATGCATCATTCATTATTCTCTTGTTTACAAAATTTTAATCCAGAAGACTAAAAAAATACCATGTGACTTAGGTGGCCAGTCATAATTACAAATACTGACTATAGTCAGAATGAACTGCTTGTGAACAACCAACTGTTCATCCAAACTGATCAGTGAATACTTATGAATGGTTATTTTTATGAACAGATTCTGATTTCCATAAATGATTCCTGAACAGAAGTAACGTCTACATTTACAACCATATTGACAACAATATTAGTCACAATTAATACATTATATCGACCCAAGCTTATTCCAACTCGTAGTTCAGAAGAGATCAAATAACTGTAGCTGGAATTTTTAACTGTAGCTGGAACCAGCACACAACGTTAATAAAGAACAAAAGCTAATAGCTTCATTTACACATGCTTTGTATGCACCTGCTGTAGGGTATGAAAGTATACACCTGACTAAGAAGCTGATACAAATATAAACTTCAATGCAGAAAAAATTAGGAGGTTAAATTGTTACAAATCACTGAAACTCCATTTATAACTATTGAAAAACTGGCAAAGTGACAAGAGAAGGGGAAATTATCGTAAGTCAATCGTTATCCAAACCAGCATTTGATTTTTGAAAATGTCTGTGTGAATTCTAATAAAATGGCTTCTATTATAGAAACATCATCAGCTTGTTCCCTGAGTTTACGTAAGTCTTCCTGGTAGCTGTTATTTATTTTCTCTAAATCTTTTTCCAGTTTTTGTCCTAGGGCCTCCTTCTGTTGGGTCTTTTGTTTCAAAGTGATTTCATCATCTGAGCCTTCCTTCTTTAGCTCCTTATCTATATTTTTACAGTCCTCATCATGCTCTCTTTCTTTTCTTTCCATCTCTTCCTTACAGTTTTCTCTGAGTATCTTGATTTTTTCTTGAAGTTTCATGTGAGCATATTTATACATGTTATTAGTATAATGTGAGCCTCCATTCTGTTGCACCATCTCATCAGTCATTTCAATCAACTCTGAAATCTGGGCTTCCTGCTCCTGTCCTTCTGCTTTGTTGTTGAAAGCGCAGCATCGATTTCCGCACTTTTCCATCAACTTCTGAAGATCTTTGTCACTGGAATCTTTTAAATAATCCTGTAAAGTATAACCACCTAAGTCATCTTTTCTGGTGAACAAGAAGACCATGTACTTCATAGCTTTTTCCCCAAAAATTTCTTGTATTCTTTTAATTGTATTTTTCTCTTCTTCAGTGAAACGACCCAACTGCATCACCAGAACTATAGCATGGGGTCCTGGGGAGGAGACTACAACACAACGCCCTATTTCTTTCATAGTTCCTTTTAAAGGAATTTTTGTGTCAAAAAGACCAGGAGTATCAATGACTGCAATGTCCCTGCCATTCCAATCTCTTTTCCTGACAGTACATGTCCCCGTTACAGATTTTGCTGAGATTTTAGACTCAAACAGATTCGCACCAAGGATGGAGTTTCCTGTTGCACTTTTCCCAGCTCCAGTTTTACCAACAAGAACAATCCTTAGTTCAGGTTTCTCAGTGTACAGTCTGGCAGCTCTTAGGCCTGGAAGAAGAAGTTTGACAATGTCATGGTAAACATAATAAAGTAACAATGCGTAAGTTTGGGGGATTTCCCTTTCTGTGATTATAACTGTTGTAAGGCTTTAGTTAACTGGCACGGAAACATTTTGCATGTTGGACCGGAGTAGCAAAGTGGGTGGTTAGCACTGACAGCCTGTCACCTTTGGAGGCCTCGGCTCAGATTTGAGTGAGTTCTAAGAACCCAGCAGGCTTTGGGCTGGAGGGGGCCAGCGCCGGGATCAGGTGTTTCTGGGAGGGATGCTGGTCTGGATCCTTATGGTCTGTTTTGGAATCACTGCTCACGGTGTGGTGTTGCCACCAGGTCTCATTAGCTCCCTGTCCAGCCTCTACCACACGCAGAGAGGAGCAGGGGTCACCAGGAGCCAGTCCAGCAATGTGGGAGCAGCAGAAAGAGCCCGGGGCATGCTAGAGAATGGGCTCCCTGTTTAGCGGAAAATGCCCAAGGAGTTTAACTTGGACCCGACTTCCAGAGAAGTGGAGCACTCCCAGCTCCCCCTGACTTCAGCTGGGGTTTTGGGTGCTCAGCACCTCTACAAATCAGCACCTTTGTTTTATTTTTCTGGGTGATGAGATAAAAAGAGAAAGGAAAGAGACTAGGGAGAGAGAGAACGGAATACAAAAAAGAGGAAAAGGGGAATGGGACAAATAATTGGGACAGACGGATGAAAGGGAAAAAGAGTGGAGCCAGGGGAGCAGGAGAAGGAAAACAGGAGTGAGGAGGGAAAACAGTGAAAGAAAAGAGGGGAGGAGAGGAAGAAAACAGCTCTTGTCACTCTCAGTTAGGGGAGCTGATGAACACATCCGGGAGAATAAATGCAGTAGAGCTGCATTGCCCGGCTTTAGAGCCACATCCCACCTTCTCCGTGGCATGGAGCCCTTAGGACCTCCCCGGGGAGCCGGTCTGCACAGCAGCAGAGCAGCAATGGGATCCCAGAGAGGAGCCCTCTCTCGGCAATGACTACAGCATCCCCTTGGTGCTTCCCCTCGCATGGAGTCTGCCTGGCGCTCAGCTGGGGGAGTTACACCAGGGGAAATGGTGCCTTCCCGACTGTTCCAGCCAGTGAGGCCGTTCATCAGCTGGGTAACAGCCCGGGACACTGAATGGACGAGCAGCCCAGGGAAAGCCGCTCTGGCTGACCGGTGATAAGTGGAGCTGCCAGCTGGGGAGGGTGGGTCTGTCAGGGTGAAGAACAGCCACCAAGGGCAACTGGCCTGGGAGGAGGAGAAAATGGTCCTTTGTGATTTCATTAACACTCCCCTTCCGGGTCCCCTCTCCCTGTGGTGTTGGGCTGCACCGGGTCAGCAGTAACTGCCCTGGCCCTGCATGGGGGAGAAATGGGGGTAGGATCGGTGGAAGGCTCATTGGAGGAAGGGAGCTAAGATACAGGAGAGCAGCTGGTCTGCCCACAAGTGACCCCTCACTCTTGATCAGGGAGGAGCTGCAGAGTCCCAGCGAACCTGTGTCCACATCGGCCTGACTGTCCTCAGACCAGTAAGATTGGTGCAGGGATGGGGTATGCCAGAGTCCATCATTCCTACCATGCCAGGAAGCCGAGATTGTCTGTGGAGCTGGCAGTGCAGCCTGGGAAATGTTGGCTGTTTTCAAAATCAGAAGAAATGCAGGGACGGGATACAGGGAATTAGGAAAACACTGAGAAAACTGGAAAAGAATTATTTAAAATTTGGGGTTTTTTTAAAGGCAGTTGTGGGACTGACTGTAACCCTCGAAGGCGTAGGATTGAAGGAGAGCCAGGACTGAAATACCAGGGTCTATTGCAGGTCAGGACTCAGGTGCATTGGCAGAGATATGAGGAGGCAGCTGAACACACACCAGCAGTATCAAACCTTTATCTACACATGCAAAGACATTTCAAACAGTCTCATATCTAAACTGGAAATATGTTTTTTTAACCCAAACACCAAAGTCCCAGCTGTGCTGTCAGAAGTAGAGCTGGTCAGAAAATGTTTTTTTTTTGGACAGAAAATGTCAAATGTTCATAAAAAACAAAAGAGCATTCAGCCTAAATCCATTGGCCAAAAGACAACAGCTTTTTGGTTTTCTGATGAAAAGTCCAAATTTGCCATGGACTTCTCATGAAAAGTTTTGTTTTGTAGAAAACCCAATTTTTTCATCAAGAACCCAGTTTTGATGGAAACTTTTCAATCAATCCTAGTTAGAATCCCACAGCACCCAGCCAGGTGACTTAGCAACTTCTCTTGTTTTTAAAGCAATTGCATCTACCCTTGCTGCTGAACAAAGAGGCCAGCCAGGGGGTTGGACTAGATGACCTCCTGAGGTCTCTTCCAACCCTGATATTCTATGATTCTATGATTCAAATGAGTTCTCCCCCATCATAGACACACCCATGGACACAGTGTTGTTGTAGCCATGTCAGTCCCAGGATATCAGAGACACAAAGTGGATGAGGAAATGTCTTTTATTGGAGCAGGTGATGTTGTTATTTTTATTGGACCAGCTGTAACACACACAGTACATTTCCCAGACCTGAGTAAGGGCTCTGTGTGGCTCAAAAGCAGGTATCTGTCACCAACAGAAACCGGTCCAATAAAAGCTATCACCTCCCCCACCTTGTCTCACTAATAGACATTGGCTGGTGTTGGGTTACCATCCGCTTTAGCATTGCATGCAGGGGTAATGCATTAACTACTTAACATGCCCTGATTGAGGGGGTCACCTAAACTGAACCTCACTTGCTAAGCAGGGGTACAGATGCCAAATCCCAGTGAAGAGTGGGGGGGAGAGGGAGGTGTTCGTACCTGATGGAGTGAGTTTTGCCTGAAGAGTCCTAGGGTACGTCTATATTTACCTCCGGGTCCGGCGGTAAGCAATCGATCTTCTGGGATCAATTTATCGCGTCTTGTCTAGACGCGATAAATCGATCCCGGATCGATCCCAGAAGTGCTTGCCGTCAACGCCGGTACTCCTGCTCCATGAGGCATCGACGGGGGAGCCTGCCTGCCACATCTGGACCCGCGGTAAGTTCGAACTAAGGTACTTCGACTTCAGCTACGTTATTAACGTAGCTGAAGTTGCGTATCTTAATTCGAAGTGGGGGGTTAGTGTGGACCAGGCACTAGACACCATTTGACCCTCCCCTGTGCAGTGTTTAAAGACAGAGCTGATTGGATTCAGCTGAGAGTGCTTGTTTCTGTTCAGTGGTTACTAGAGCTGACATCACTGAAGAGCAGGTCTAGGAACTCAGCGTTAGGTCTGGTCTGGGGGCAGTGTTGCAGTAAAAGACAATGAAGCAGCCCAGTAACAGAGAGGTTCCCCACTACCTGCTGAAATCACTACGAGCTGGGCTAAGTAGGGGGAGTCTCAGAACGTGGCATCGCAGAAGTGGCAGTGAGCCACAAGCAGCAGCAGAGATAAGCGGTGGCAGCAATGGAGGCATTGCTCAACACCTCCCTCCTATTTCAGGGCAGGGAGGTGGGCCCAGGCAAATGCACCTCTGAGCTCTGCATCTTCGTGACCAAGGACAACCAACTTTGAGTGGGGTGCAGGAGGGGGAAAGGGGAGTGGCATGTAAAAGGGACAGTTATTTACTAACACAGCTGCTACTCTGAAACCAGTTATTTGTTGGACTTTCACATTGCAAGGTGGGAAACTGAGGCAAAGGACACTGCCCACTGTACTGGGGGTGAGTATTCGCTTATGGTTTCATGCTTTTAAATCATGATTGTGGTGTTTTCCCAAGTGAATGCTCGGTTCCTTTTTAATAAAAAATGTCTTTTGCTATACACAGACTCAGTGCTTGCTAGAGGGGAAGTATTGCCTCTTAGAGGTGCCCAGATCTTTAGTTTTCCCAGCTTGCTGGGTTGGGGTTGTTCTGGTTCTGTTTTGTTGTCGTTGTTGTTGTTGTTAAGTGTCAGGGGTTGAGAGGCTGTGATATGCACCAAGCATGCCTGTTCTCAGCTCTCCTCTAATAGGGGCAGGACTTCTTCACATGCCTGCTCATGGGGGGTGGGGAGAGAGGCTCACACACCTTCAGGGGGCAAGGTCCCCCAGGATCCTGGATCACATGGGGGAAAGGGAGAAGGGCTCAGACCCCCTTAGAGAGACAGGGCTCCCCATATCCCAGTACACCCACACAGGGGCTCAGACCCCCTCCAAGGGACAGACAACCCAGATTCTGGCATGCATGTGGGGGGCAGGGAGAAGGGCTCAGACTCTCCCAGAAATTCAAGGTCCCTCCACATTCTGGCTCCCACAGGAAGAGGGCCAGTGTGAAGGGTGGAGATACCCCAAGAAGGGAAGCCCACCCCAGATCCAAGCTCATATGAGGGGAGCAGGAGGAGTCAGACCTTCATAGAGAGGTAGAGGCTCTCCAGATCCCAACACACACAAGAGGGCAGGGAAATGGGTGCAGACACCACCAGAGAGGCGAGGCCCCTAGATCCAAACTTCCCTCGGGAGGGAAAAGGAGGTCAGACTTTCTGACCTCAGCTAGTATTTTTCATAATGACATGTTGGATTAGATCAGCGGTTCTCAAACTGTGGGTTGGGACCCCAAAGTAAGTCACAACTCCATTTTAATAGGGTTACCAAGCCTGGCATTAGATTTGCTGAGACCCAGGGACAAAGATAAAACCTGAGCCCCACCACTAAGGTTCAAAGGGCCCCACCACCCAGGGCTGTATAAGTAGGGGCATTTCCAGCAGATCGAGGAACGTGATCGTTCCCCTCTATTCAACATTGGTGAGGCCTCATCTGGAGTATTGTGTCCAGTTTTGGGCCCACACAACAAGAAGGATGTGGAAAAATTGGAAAGAGTCCAGTTGAAGGCAACAAAAATGATTAGGGGTCTGGAGCACATAAGTTATGAGGAGAGGCTGAGGGAACTGGGATTATTTTGTCTGCAGAAGAGAAGAATGAGGGGGGATTTGATAGCTGCTTTTAACTACCCGAAGGGGGGTTCCAAAGAGGATGGATCGAGACTGTTGTCAGTGGTGGCAGATGACAGAACAAGGAATAATGGTCTCAAGTTGCAGTGGGGGAGGTTTAGGTTGGATATTAGAACATAAGAATGGCCATACTGGGTCATACCAAAGGTCCATCCAGCCCAGTATCCTGTCTACCGACAGTGGCCAATGCCAGGTGCCCTGGAGTGAGTGAACCTAACAGGTAATGATCGAGTGATCTCTGTCCTGCCATCCATCTCCACCCTCTGACAAACAGAGGCTAGGGACACCATTCCTTACCCATCCTGGCTAATAGCCATTAATGGACTTAACCTCCATGAATTTATCCAGTTCTCTTTTAAACCCTGTTATAGTCCTAGCCTTCACAGCCGGAGTTCCACAAGTTGACTGTGCACTGTGTGAAGAAGAACTTATTTTTATTTGTTTTAAACCTGCTGCCCATTAATTTCATTTGGTGGCCCCTAGTTCTTATATTATGGAAACAAGTAAATAACTTTTCCTTATTCACTTTCTCCACACCACTCATAATTTTATAAACCTCTATCATATCCCCCCTTAGTCTCCTCTTTTCCAAGCTAAAAAGTCCTAGCCTTTTTAATCTCTCCTCATATAGGACCCGTTCCAAACTCCTAATCATTTTAGTTGCCCTTCTCTGAACCTTTCTAATGCCAGTATATCCTTTTTGAGATGAGGAGACCACATTTGTTCCCAGTATTCAAGATGTGGGCGCACCATGGATTTGTATAAGGGCAATAAGATATTCTTGTTCTTATTCTCTATCCCTTTTTTAATGATTCCTAACATCCTGTTTGCTTTTTTTAACTGCAGTTGCACACTGCATGGACGTCTTCAGAGAACAATCCACGATGACTCCAAGATCTTTTTCCTGATTAGATGTAGCTAAATTAGCCCCCATCATATAGTTGGGGTTATTTTTTCCAATGTGCATTACTTTACATTTATCCACATTACATTTCATTTGCCATTTTGTTGCCCAGTCATTTAGTTTTGTGAGATCTTTTTGAAATTCTTTGCAGTCTGCTTTGATCTTAACTATCTTGAGCAGTTTAGTATCATCTGCAAACTTCGCCACCTCACTGTTTACCCGTTCTTCCAAATCATTTATGAGTAAGTTGACTAGGATTGGCCCTAGGACTGACCCTTGGGGAACACGACTAGTTACCCCTCTCCATTCTGAGAATTTACCATTAATTCCAACCCTTTGTTCCCTGTCTTTTAACCAGTTCTCAATCCATGAAAGGATCTTCCCTCTTATCCCATGGCAACTTAATTTACGTAAGAGCCTTTGGTGAGGGACCTTGTTAAAGGCTTTCTGGAAATCTAATGACACTATGTCCACTGGATCTCCCTTATCCACATGTTTGTTGACCCCTTCAAAGAACTCTAATAGATTAGTAAGACATGATTTCCCTTTACAAAAACAATGTTGACTTTTGCCCAACAATTGATGTTCTTCTATGTGCCTCACAATTTTGTTCTTTACTATTGTTTCAACTAATTTGCCTGGTACAGGTGGTAGACTTAATTGTCCGTAATTTCAGGGATCACCTCTAGAGCCCTTTTTAAATATTGGTGTTACATTAGCTATGTTCCAGTCATTGGGTACATAAGCGGATTTAAAGGACAGGTTACAAACCCTAGTTAATAGTTTCACAATTTCACATTTGAGTTCTTTCAGAACTCTTGGGTGAATGCCATCTGGTCCCAGTGACTTGTTACAGTTAAGTTTATCAATTAGTTCCACTTTCCAATTAGGAATCACTATTTCACTCGGAGGGTGGTGAAGCACTGGAATGGGTTACCTAGTGAGGTGATGGAATCTCCTTCCTTAGAGGTTTTTAAGGTCAGGCTTGACAAAGCCCTGGCTGGGATGATTTAGTTGGGATTAGATCCTGCTTTGAGCAGGGGGTTGGACTAGATACCTCCTGAGGTCCCTTCCAACCCTGATATTCTATGAATTTGGAAAGCAAAATCCCAAGGGCTTCATCCCCCAGTGGCGGGGCTCAGGTTACAGCCCTCTGCCCCCTCTCCCAGGGTGATGGGACTCAGGCTTTGCTCCCCTCCCGCATCCAGAGCAGCGGGGCTCAGGCGGGCTCAGGCTTTGGGCCCCCCCTCTCTGGGGTGTGTAGTAATTTCTGTTGTTGCCAGAAGAGGGTCACGGTGCAATGAAGTTTGAGAACCCCTGGATTAGATCAATTCATGGTGCTGCTGTAGAGACCCTGGAAGGAGAAAGGGCAATGGAGCCAGCTTTCCTGTCTCCCCACCTTTTGGGCAAGATCAGGCCCCATCTCACAAAACTGTCTGTCTCTGAAGAAGGAATGGATTCCACGAGCCCCATCGCCCTTGTGAAGCAGAGCCAGAGTGAGGGGGAGCAGTAGCCCCAGAAGGAAAATGCTCTCTTGGATCATGAACTATTTTCTTTAATATTAGCTTCTGTATGCTCAATATTTCACTTCTCCCTCATTTTCTATCCCCAGGGGCAATTCTACCACTGTCATTCCACAACCTGGCCCTCATTTTCATCTCCTTTCTAGCCTCCTCCCCATTGCTGCTGATGCTGTTGTCTCCTGAAAGGTTTTTCCTCTTGAACATTTCAACGTCACTTCAACTCGTGCCCTTTCCGAGCAGCTGTCTCTGCACAACCTGTTGCCTTAGATTAGGTGTAGGCTACACAAAAAGCACTAGTGAAGTCAGTACAAACTAAAATTTCATACAATGACTTGTATATACTGCTCTATATACTATACACTGAAATGTAAGTACAATATTTATATTCCAATTGATTTATTTTATAATTATATGGTAAAAATGAGAACGTCAGCAAATTTTTCAGTAACAGTGCGCTGTGACACTTCTGTATGTTTATTTCTGATTTTGTAAGCAAATAGTTTTTAAGTGAGGGGAAACTTGGGAATAGGCAAGACAAATCAGGCACCTGAAATATGTACAGTGATTTGGAAAGATTAATATCCACTGATCTAAATTAGCTGTTACTCAAAGAGACTTCGCAGTCATTGTGGATAGTTCTCTGAAAACATCCACTCAATGTGCATCGGCAGTCAAAAAAACTAACAATGTTAGGAACCATTAAGAAAGGGATAGATAATAAAACAGTAAATATCATAGAGACACTATATAAATCCATTGCACATCCACACCTTGAATACTGCATACAGATTGGTCACCCATTTCAAAAAAGATATACTGGAACTGGAAAAAATACAGAGAAGGGCAACAAAAATGATTAGGGGTATGGAACAGCTTTGGTATGCGGAGAGATTAAAAAGACTGGCACTTTTCTCCTTGGAAAAGAGACGACTAAGGGGGTATAGGATAGAGGTCTAAAAAATCATGAATGATGTGGAGAAAGTGAATAAGGAAGTAAGTGTTATTCACTTCTTCACATAATGCAAGAACCAGGGATCACCTGGTTAAATAATAGGCAACCAGTTTAAAACAAACAAAAAGAAGTTCTTCTTCACAGAATGAACAGTTAACCTGTCGAAATCATTGCCAAAACTATAACTGGGTTCCAAATACAATTAGATAAGTTCATGGAGGATAGGTCCATCAATGGCTATTAGCCAAGATGATCAAGGATGCAACCCCATGCTCTGAGTGTCCCTAACCTCTGTTTGCCAGAAGCTGGGAATGGGCAACAGGGGATGGATCACTTGATGATTCCCTGTTCTGTTCATTCTGTCTGGGGCACCTGGCATTGGCCACTGCTGGTAGAAAGGATACTGTGCTAGATGGACCTTTGGTCTGACCCAGTATGGTCATTCTTAGGTTGATCCACTCTGATCTGTGTCTGGGGTATCGATCACCTAAGCAAGTGTTTCTCAATCTTTTTGATACCAGGAAGCGGCTTGCTGCCTTCCTAAACTGTGTCAAGGAAATCTCAGGGACCAGCAAGGAGGCTGCCATAGACTGGCACCTGTCCATGGACTGGGCATTGAGAAACATTGACCTAACCCATCTAGTCCGGGCATAGGAACCAGGTTGGGTGTTTAAGTGGATGCTAAGATTTATTTGTAATTTTATTCCTAGTTTGAATCAAAGCTGATTCTGCATTAGACACCCAGGATATTTTAGATTAATTCCCATGATAAGGATTCTCTTACCTGATCCAGTAGCTCCAGGCACTAGAGGACTTTAATTGAGGGAAAAAATAGGCAGATTTATTTATGTTTACCTCTCTTTAGGGTTGAGATGCAACTCTCCTCACTTGGGTCACTCACAGTCCCATCCGCACACACAGCCGACACTCTGAATCTGTAGGTCGTCTCAGGCCTCAGTTCAGCAATGTTACAAGAGCCAGTTCTGTCTCCTGTCCTTCGTTCCAGCCATTTGTCTTTCTGCTCATATATTTCACCTCCAGCCTCCTCTTTATATTCTATCTTATACTCCCTTATACCAACTCCAGCTTCAATGACACTTGGACTCTCCCAGGTGAGGGTGATGGAAAATAATTCTACAGTGGCCATTGCCAGGTTCCCAGGCGGGCTAGTAGGGGGAAGAGTTTTCACAGGATCACTCACGTCGCTGCTCTCGCTGAGCCCTGGTTCGCTCACTGCAGTGTATCGGAACTGGTACTCGGTGTTTGCACGTAGCCCTGTTACTGTGAATGTCTCTTGTGTGTTATTTACATCCACAGCTGTCCAGTTCTCCTGCCCTACAATTCTGTACTCTGCCCGATAGCCGGATATCGCAGCCCTTCCAGAGTCTGATGGGTTAAATGTGAGCTGCGCACAATTGTGTCTGATTCCATCAATCAGAGGAGGGAGAGGTTTTGATGGAGGCTCAAAGTTGGTGCTGACCAGCTCTCCATCTGCATACAGGTAAATGGAAGCTCCTGGATGCTCCTCATCTGGAACAGAGGCCACAATGAACCGGGTCTTTTCTTGAGATTTATTGACATTGGTAAAGTCTAAGAAGGACTTTGCGAATTTTCGTGCTTTTCTTTTTATCTCTTCATCCTCAAACCACTGTTTGGAGTTTGATTTCTCATCAGGAGAACTGGTTGAGGCTGAATCATGAATTTTCTCCAGAAACTCTCTTCGAAGCCAAAAGGTCAAATCTGATAAATATGGTTCTTTGTTGTGTATTGAAGTGAGTGTGAAAGACACAATAAAATCATGCTCAGGGCTGAGTACTATTTTTTCTAGTTCACTCTTGGAGGATACGACTTCCACATTCTGTAGCCTAGTAAGGTAGGAATCCACTAAGTTCATCTCTTGCTCCTTGGTATCCAGAAATTCATTGAGTCTCTGTGTATTGAACGGTGATTGTTTTTTGCTTATTAAAATGTCCACCAGGGCCCCTTCCTCTGCTTCACCTCCACGGATAGCAGGTAAGATTCTTGCTAGTTGTTTCTGGAATGTCTGTCTGTGTTGCTGACACAGAACTTTGAATTGCTGGATTTTCTGTTTGATTTCGGGGAAGGTTGTGGCAATTGGATTTTTCATCATGTCATTGCATCGCATGTCCAGTTCGGTCAGTTGCTCCAAGACTGTTTGAGCATCAAAGATCAGTGTTATGCTGATCTCACACACCAGCTTAGCAGCTCTGGAATCCAGCAGCTGCAATGGGTACAGCCAGACTCTCACCGGTACGGCCTTCTCCCCATTGTCACCCAGCAGCTTGGGGAGGGTGGAATAAATTTCCATGGCATCTTGGTAAGTAACTGGATTGTTCTCAAGAGCAAAATCACCATAGAACGTGCAACTGAAGTTTTCAGTCTTTGATGCTTTTTTGTACTCCATTTTCACAGGCCCCTCTCCTCCTCCTGAAATCTTTGGTAATTTTTCTATCATAAGTTTCATGTTTCCCTGTATCTCTACTACACTCTCAGTTGAAGAAACTTCCCTGTCAAACACAAAGAAAGCCTGAGCCCCATACAGTATAGCTGTGACCACATGGGTTGCTTTCTTTTGGTCATATACAGCAGGATAAGAGACATTCTGGCGCTCTGAATGGCTTATGGCCAGCTGCTCAAACCTGGTTGTTGTTGAATATTGCAAAGTAACTCGGGCTTGATTTTTGGAGTTCTTGGTATCATTTAAAAATGCTGCTGATCCATTCACTTCTACCAGGCCCCCCAGGAAACTGGCCTTCAGGGATCCTGAGAGACTGAGAGCAGAGGCCTTAGCTTCCATGGTGTCAGATGCAATGATTTGAAATTCAGTCTTGTGCTGCATCGTTGTCCCCACTTGTTTGCTAAGGGTATCGGTGTTCCATAAAGTGATACCTGGGAAATTCCACACAAACACTCAGTTAGTGACAGATTAAATTGAATGAGAAGGATTTCATATCACATTCATTGACTCATATCAAAGTAACATGCTACCAGTGAGAGGTGTAGAATGACAGTGCTCTGTTGGAAGGTCTGTCTGTCTGCCTTAGGCTTTTATTTGGCATCTATTTCATGTCTAAGGGCCAATAACACCTATCAATAACATATTAGGGTTATAATGAGTTGGGGTGCTGAGTATAACAGTAGTTAGCACATGAAGAATTCAAACACCATCTGAAGCAATTTAAAAGGAGAGATTTTATTTCACATAGTCTATAGTATATGGCATGAAAATATTGTAGTGTTTTATATTTACTGTATCATCCTTTAAAAACCAACAGAGCTCTATGATTTAAATGTCAAACCACTACTTCAGCAAATGAAAAAAGAACTGGAGTTGTGGGGGAAGTATGTAATTTCTTGGCGGAGGAGAATAGCCACAGTCCAAACTAATATTCTGCCAAGGATATTTTTCTTATTTCAAAATCTTTCTGTGATTATCCCAGATAAAATCCAAGCAGAAATACAGAGGATGTTGTTAGAATTTATATGGAATAAGAAAAGACCAAAAGTGAGACCAAATACATTATACAGACCTATTAACCAGAGTGGACTAACTGTTTGAAATATTCTGTGGTACTGTCAAATCAGCCAGCTCAAAGTTGTAGTGGACTGGGAGCCCTTTAACCTAGCCAAACACGGTGTCTTTACTGAACAAGAAAATTGTGGCACTGTACACATCATTGGGCTACCACGAATTAATAAATAAATCACACCTGCCAGAAATGTTCATGCATCCTTAGCAAAGGCTACTCCATGGGTCTGGAATAGAACTAGAGATAGGATCAGTTCTCACCAATGATACCCAATGCAAATAATCCCAATCTTAACCCAAATCAAGAACCAGAGAGCTTCAAAGTTGGGGAAAGCAATGGAATACACACAGTTGGCCAGTTATTCAATAAAGAAATGTTCTAATTTATTTAGAGATTAAAACTAACTTTAACTGGCCCACTGGCCCCTGGTACCAGTACTTTCAAGTCAGGCATTATGTTTCTCAACTTTCTAGAAAACCTGTTTGTTACAGAAAGCCAACTTTAATAGAAGTGACAGCATCTGGTCAGTTAAGAAACAAAAACATTATAACTAATTTATCAATCTTTGCAGACATCTTTCCTGATAAAAATAAAAGTGTCCCTATATGACACACAGGGAAAAGAATATGGATAGACAAATTACCCCAAAGGAATGGGGTTTGATCTGGAAAAGAGAATGAGAAACCGCAGTCGGTAGCACAACAAAAGAGAAAAAATTAAGATACTGTTTCACTGGTACCTCACACCAGTCAGGTTAAAAAATATAGAGACACTAAATGGGGATAAATGTTGGAGAAATTGTGGTAAAAGATTTCTATGCATGTATGGTGGATATGTCCAGTCATCAGAGTATTGGGATGTAATCAGTAACCAAATATCACAAATTGTTGGATATTTATTACCAAATGATCCTCTGGTAATCCTCTTGGGACATCCTAGTAGAAATGGTCACACAGAAGGAAATTAATAATCTCTCATCTGCTAGTAGCTGCTCGGTTATTGGTAGCCTCTCATTGGAAAAAGAAAAATAACCCAACCATTGAGGAATAGCTCTAAAAATATGGGAGGTTGTGGTTATGAAAAAATTAACGCACCATGACATAGCCAGCAAAGTAGACAAAGGACAGGTAGATACTTAGATATTTGGTTACCTTTCATTCAGTACTCAGACAAAGTCCATTTACTTGCCCCCCTTCCCCCTCAAAAAAAGCATACGTGTCCAATTTTTTTGAATATTAACATTTGATAGATATCTGATCTGTCAAAGGAGTACCTAGAGATTTAACTCGATTTAATAAATCACTAGAAATGATGTAGATTTTGTAATGATGCTCATTCTGTAATGTGTAACTCCGTGTTAAACAGAAAGATGTGATGACTATATTCCTGCGAAATGTCTCTTTAAACAAAAGATAACTGTTGTAATGATTGTTTTGTTTCATTTCTGATATCTACATGGCAAGGATTTCTAAACTTGTTAAAACTTCCTAAATAAATAGTGTAAAAAGTAAAATGTTAGCCTACCAAAGAAACAAAAGTAGACATCCCTCCTCACCCCAAATGAATTTTTACAAAAATGTAAAAGAAAACATTTTTTCCCCTCAAGTAGGGCTTAAAGTTCCTATTTCACAAGATAAAACAACTGATGTGTCCACACCAAGCTATTGCTGCCACTAAACAGAAAGAACTATACCAACATACCTACTCTACATTTTAGCATTGCATTACTAGGATTATAGATCAATTGAAAAGTGAGCTATAGAAAACCACACTGATTCACCTGGTAAAATCCCAATATAGATAAATTTTATTCCATGCACAAAAATTATATTAAAATGAAAAAGACACTAAAGAATGTGCATGCAGATACAATGCTGAAACAATGACATGATTAACTCAGCTTCTATTATATGTATTATATTATATATAAACCTTTAAGCAAAACGATAAGCTATAATGAAATATTAAGCAGAAGTACTAGCTTCTCCATATCATACTTACGACTTTATAATGGAAGTGGGGTAGAATCTTAATTTTAGCACAACTGTAAATTTAGCTTGGGAAATTAGATTGGCCAGAAAATTGACACATTGACAGTAAAGGAGAATTTTTCTGAGGAAAATCTGTCAAACTACTTTTGATCTAGAGACCATAAAAAAATTACCTTGTTAGAATACTGGGTAATGAATTGTGTTAGTCAAATATATATAGTAAATCATGTTAGAGAAATGAATACAGTAGACACTTGTTTGTAGAACATATTGGTGCCGTTTTGCTATGTTGCTCCTAAGTGACTTTTGCTGTTATGGGGAGTGTCGCCTGACCAAAGGCAGCCTGCTTTTAAAACAGCTACAGTACATGCAAACAATCTAGAATTGTAACAATATGATGCATGTTTATTATTATTGCTACAGTTTTACATTAGTATACATACTGTACATTTTAAACATCTGCTCTGTTCTGCATTTGAAGCCTACTACCATATTGTATCAAGAATACAGTATTAATTGAGTTAACATTATAAAAGCATCAAGTTTTATTTTTATGTTTTCAGAACAAACTTCAACCATGACAACAGATGCAATCTCTTGCTCTTACTTGTAAACATTTTTGTACTCACAATTAACTATCATACTTTGTACACAGTGTAAGTCACCCTAGCTAAGGGTGTCTGCTAAGCAAATAAACAACAACACTGTAATAACCTAAATTAAAGTATTATTCCACATCAAAGTGTGTTCTATTTATATAGTGAGTATCGACTTGTAAGTTAAGAATGGATAAACTCACTCATATCAGGTGAAAGAACTCTGTTAATTCGGCTCTGCTTTTTCTCAGTAGCAATTTTGTTTTGACGATGGGATTCAATGGTCTAAAGAGACCTGTAGTCCCTATCACCAAATCCCTCTAGCTGTGAAAAGTGCCAAAGTGTGTTCAAAGTCTTCAACAGCTTTGAGTTTCTCAGAGGTGGAACTTCATCAAAATCATTGTCACTCTCTTGAAATATATCATAATCAAGAATGGGTTACCTAGGGAGGTGGTGGAATCTCCTTCCTTAGAGGTTTTTAAGGCCCGGCTTGACAAAGCCCTGGCTGGGATGATTTAGTTGGGATTGGTCCTGCTTTGAGCAGGGGGTTGGACTAGATGACCTCCTGAGGTCCCTTCCAACCCTGATATTCTATGATTTTAAGAGGATAATCATCAACACAAGCTCATTTCTCTGGCCTCGCAACAGCTGCAGCGTTCAGTAATTCCTCATGGGTTAGCTCTCCAAAGATGAGCAAATCCTCAGGCACAGCCACAGCAGCTACTAAGTCCCTTTTCCCACGTTGACTGGAAGTGGAACATCGTTCGGGGGTTGTCAAATTTTTACCAATATCCTCATCTTGCACACACTCCACTGGCACAACCAATTTGCCTTTCCGGAAAGAGTTGGAAATTGTTGCCAGATTTACATCTTGCCATACCTCAGGAACAAGATGAACTCGATCTAGCAAATTTACAGTTTTCAGGACTGTCTGAACATCTGTGTTGGGATCTGCATCAAGAACAACAATAATCCGGTTTGTGATTTTTGATTGGTAATGTCCTTTCCCCTTAATCCCACCTTGATCCATAGGTTGCATCAAAGATGTAGTGTTGGGGATAAGAATTTGAGCTGAATGTTAATGAGAAGCACTCCTTGGTGGGGGGGGAAGGGGTGAAGCACTTATCCAGTAAGAACCATATCTTATGGCTCTGCAAGCGAACCTGACAATCCCACTTTTTAAGCCAGTTGACAAAAATCTCACCTGTCATGCAGACATTTGCTGAACTGACATATTTGAGGGGAAGTTTACTGAACAGCTGGAATTTGTCATTCCCTTCCATGGGGAGTGGGTATAAGGCAGGGGAAGGCAATGCCTTCCCAAACTGCCAGGGTGGCCCCACCCACATTCCGCCTCCAGGCTCCCTCCCTCAGCGGAGATCACAGCTCCCAGCAGTCTCCAGGCTTCAGCCACGCTGACGCTGAGGAGGTTGGGGCTGGGCGCTGCCCACCCTCCCCATGCTCCCAGGTTGGGGAGGCAGGCTGGCCGCACGCCACTCACAAAGGGGGAGAAGGGTATGCCCCTATGGGCGGGGTGCTTGGGCAGGACCCCGGGGGGAAAGGGTGGGGCTGGTGGTTTGTCTCCCCCAGCCCTAGGTTCACCCACTGCCCATGCTCCCATCCATGTTGGTACAGACAGGCACACTTACCTTGTCCTTTGAAGCTGTCCCTCCTTCTAGCTTTTCATTTTTTCTACAGGTCGTCTGTCACAGAGCCCTTTCAGATAAAGTCCTGTTTCATCAGCATTGTTGACGTTAGCTGGGGAAAACTTTCCAAGCTACTGGTTTGTCTGCTGTTTTTCCACCATGCTCTTTTTGGTAAGTGACATTGAAGCACGTCTTCCACCTGCTAAACTAACCATCGTTTGCCTTAAAATCATTGAATCCAAGTGAAGCAGCAAGCTGAAGGGCTTTCTCCTTGATTGTGTGTCCATCAAGCAGTGCTCCCTGCAGACTCTTCTCCTTGAACCATATAAAGAGAGCCTGGTTGACATCAGGGGCTTTTCCTTCATGTCCACGCTTATGGCAGCTATCGAACTGTCCATCTTCATATTTAACCAAAAACTTATCCTTCTGTTTCCACATTCTGCATACAACTGACCTGTGGAACTCCCAGTTGACTGCAACTTGGTTTGAGTAACCCCCGGAGTTTGACAGTCTCAGATAATCTGAACTATTTTCTTTCAGTGCGAGACTTCTTGGCATTTTGTCGGTATTTGGCACAAAAAAGTGATGCAGGTAAATGGATGATGTGATGTCACAGTGTCACAAATGTTGCTTTTATGTGGTGGTTATGTTGCTGTTCCTGAGTGGACAATTCACAGTAGGGAAACTGTTCCCAGCAAAAATGTTGCTCGTAAGCAGCAGTTGCTCTTAAAAGGTATTGCTCCAAACAAGCACCAACTGCACTGTATATACTATTATAAGAAGATATGAAGGAATTGTTCCTTTTGTATAAAGAACAGGAGTACTTGTGGCACCTTAGAGACTAACAAATTTATTAGAGCATAAGCTTTCGTGGACTACAGCC
>NC_048299.1:468400-512955 GCF_013100865.1 Trachemys scripta elegans | reverse complement strand
AAAGAACAGGAGTACTTGTGGCACCTTAGAGACTAACAAATTTATTAGAGCATAAGCTTTCGTGGACTACAGCCTTCTTCTTCAGAAGTGGGCTGTAGTCCACGAAAGCTTATGCTCTAATAAATTTGTTAGTCTCTAAGGTGCCACAAGTACTCCTGTTCTTTTTGCGGATACAGACTAACACGGCTGCTACTCTGAAACCTTCCTTTTGTATGTTTTTGCTGATGCAGCATTCCAGAACAAGCTTCAGGGTTGTCTAAACAGTAAACCCTTGGTCTGTGTAACTAGCAGGGTGAAACAGAATATCATAAGGGAATTGCTAATGTCAGGTGCAGCCAAGATGAGAACAGGTAAAAACCCAAGGCCACAAAAACAGACCAGTAAGATATGAGCAACTGGATGGAGCCAGCAGAGATTAACAGCAGGAAATAGATGACAAATAAAAGAAAGATATTATAGGGTAAGCAATGTATTAGTTTAGGTTAGTTATTGGGATTTATGAAAAAAATGTTTAGTCAGCGGTTTAGAATAGGTACACAGCTGAGTAACGGAGTCTGTGTAAAATCAGTTCTTGATTTAGTGCTGGTCCCAAAGGTGAATATAGCTGAAGCTTTTGGTAATAGTGACCATAACATAATAAAATTTAACATCCTTGCGGGGGAACACACATAAGAATATAAGAATGGCCGTACTGGGTCAGACAAAAGGTCCATCCAACCCAGTATCCTGTCTACCGACAGTGGCCAATGCCAGGTGCCCCAGAGGGAGTGAACCTAACCGGTAATGATCAAGTGATCTCTCTCCTGCCATCCATCTCCACCCTGTGACAAATAGAGTCTAGGGACACCATTCCTTACCGATCTTGGCTAATAGCCAGTAATGGACTTAACCTCCATGAATTTATCCAGTTTTCTTTTAAACCCTGTTATAGTCTTAGCCTTCACAACCTCCTCAGGCAAGGAGTTCCACAGGTTGACTGTGCGCTGTGTGAAGAAGAACTTCTTTTATTTGTTTTAAACCTGCTGCCCATTAATTTCATTTGGTGGCCCCTAGTTCTTCTATTATGGGAACAAGTAAATAACTTTTCCTTATTCACTTTCTCCACACCACTCATGATTTTATATACCTCTATCACATCCCCCCTTAGTCTCCTCTTTTTCAAGATGAAAAGCCCTAGCCTCTTTAATCTCTCCTCATATGGGACCCATTCCAAACCCCTAATCATTTTAGTTGCCCTTCTCTGAACCTTTTCTAATGCCAGTATATCTTTTTTGAGATGAGGAGATCACATCTGTACGCAGTATTCAAGATGCGGGCGTACCATGGATTTATAGAAGGGCAATAATATATTCTCCGTCTTATTCTCTATCCCTTTTGTAATGATTCCTAACATCCTGTTTGCTTTTTTGACTGCCGCTGCACACTGCGGGGACGTCTTCAGAGAACTATCCACGATGACTCCAAGATCTTTTTCCTGATTAGTTGTAGCTAAATTAGCCCCCATCATATAGTTGGGGTTATTTTTTCCAATGTGCATTACTTTACATTTATCCACATTACATTTCATTTGCCATTTTGTTGCCCAGTCACTTAGTTTTGTGAGATCTTTTTGAAGTTCTTCACAGTCTGCTATCTTGAGCAGTTTAGTAACATCTGCAAACTTTGCCACCTCACTGTTTACCCCTTCTTCCAAATCATTTATGAATAAGTTGAATAGGATTGGTCTAGGACTGACCCTTGGGGAACACCACTAGTTACCCCTCTCCATTCTGAAAATTTACCATTAATTCCTACCCTTTGTTCCCTGTCTTTTAACCAGTTCTCAATCCATGAAAGGATCTTCCCTCTTATCCCATGACAACTTAATTTACGTATGAGCCTTTGGTGAGGGACCTTGTTAAAGGGTTTCTGGAAATCTAAGTACACTATGTCCACTGGATCTCCCTTGTTCCGAAAGCTTATGCTCCAATACATCTGTTAGTTTTAAAGGTGCCACAGGACTCTGTTGCTTTTTACAAGTCCAGACTAACACGGCTACCCCTCTGATACTTGTCCACCTGTCTGTTGACCCCCTCAAGGAACTCCAATAGATTAGTAAGACATGATTTCCCTTTACAGAAACCATGTTGACTTTTGCCCAACAATTTATGTTCTTCTATGTGTCTGACAATTTTATTCTTTACTATGGTTTCAACTAATTTGCCCAGTACTGATGTTAGACTTACCAGTCTCTAATTTCCGGGATCACCTCTACAGCCCTTTTTAAATATTGGCGTTACATTAGCTATGTTCCAGTCATTGGGTACAGAAGCCGATTTAAAGGACAGGTTACAAACCTTAGTTAATAGTTCTGCAATTTCACATTTGAGTTCTTTCAGAACTCTTGGGTGAATGCTATCTGGTCCCGGTGACTTGTTATCAATTAATTCCAGATTTGTCACCTACAAAAGCCGGCTTAGGTTTGGGAATCTCCCTAACATCCTCAACCGTGAAGACTGAAACAAAGAATTCATTTAGTTTCTCCGCAATGACTTTATCATCTTTAAGCGCTCCTTTTGTATCTCGATCATCAAGGGGCCCCACTGGTTGTTTAGCAGGCTTCCTGCTTCTGGTGTACTTAAACATTTTGCTATTATCTTTTGAGTTTTTGGCTAACCGTTCTTCAAACTCCTTTTTGGCTTTTCTAATTACATTTTTACACTTAATTTGGCAGTGTTTATGCTCCTTTCTATTTACCTCACTAGGATTTGACTTCCACTTTTTAAAATAAGTCTTTTTATCTCTCACTGCTTCTTTTACATGGTTGTTAAGCTACGGTGGCTGTTTTTTAGTTCTTTTACTGTGTTTTTTTTTTTTAATTTGGGGGTATACATTTAAGTTGGGCCTCTATTATGGTGCCTTTGAAAAGTGTCCATGCAGCTTGCAAGGATTTCACTCTAGTCACTGTACCTTTTAATTTCTGTTTGACTAACCTCCTCATTTTTGCATAGTTCCCTTTTCTGAAATTAAATGCCACAGTGTTTGGCTGTTGAGGTGTTCTTCCCACCTCAGGAATGTTAAATTTTGTTATATTAAGGTATGGTATGTGTCTTTGCTGATGCAGCATTCCAGAACAAGCTTCAGCATTGTGTAAACAGTAAACCCTTGGTTTGTGTAACTAGCAGGGTGAAACAGAACCTCATAAGGGAATTGCTAACTTCAGGTGCACCCAAGATGAGCTAACAGGTAAAAACCCCAAGGCCACAAAAACAGACCAGTAAAATATGAGCAACTGGATGGAGCCAGCAGAGATTAACAGCACGAAATAGATGACAAATAGCAGCCCACCACCATGCCATTTACTTTCAGAAAGGGGAACTACTCAAGCATGAGAGTATTAATTAAACAGAAATTAAAAGGTACAGCACCAAAAGCGAAATCCCTGTAAGATGAATGGAAAGTTTTTAAAGACACCATAATAGGGGCTCAAATTAAATGTATACCCTACATTAAAAAACACAGTAAGAGGACCAAAAAAGTCCCACTGTGGCTAAACAACAAAGTAAAAGAAGCAATCAGAGGCAAGGAGACATCCTTTAAAAAGTGGAAATTAAATCCTATTGAGGAAAATAGAAAGGAGCATAAACTCTGACAAGTGAAGTGTAAAAATCTAGTTAGGAAGGCCAAAAAAAGAATTTGAAGAACAGCTAGCCAAAGACTCAAAAAATAACAGCAATTTTTTTTTTTTTTTAGTGTATCAGAAGCCGGAAGCCTGCTAAACAACCAGTGGGGCCAATGGACGATCGAGATGCTAAAGAAGCACTCACAGACAATCAGGGGCGGCTCTAGGTTTTTTGCCACCCCAAGCATGGCAGTCAGGCGGCCTTCGGCGACATGCCTGCAGGAGGTCCGTTGGTCATGCAGATTCCGCGGCATTTCTGCCGGTGATCTGCCGGTCCTGTGCCTTCGGCGTACCCGCCGCTGAATTGCCGCCGAAGCCGCGGGACCGGCGCACCTCCTGCAGGCACGTCGTCGAAGGCTGCCTGACTGCTGCTCTCACGGCGACCCGCACGTCGCCCCCCATGGATTCCCGCCCCAGGCACGCGCTTGCTGTGCTGGTGCCTGGAGCCGCCCCTGCAGACAATAAGGCCATTGAGGAGAAACTAAATGAATTCTTTCATTGGTCTTCATGGCTGAGGCTGGGAGGGAGATTCCCAAATCTGAGTCATTCTTTTTAGGTGACAAATCTGGGGAACTGTCCCAGATTCAGGTGTCATTGGAGGAAGTTTTGGAACAAATTGATTAATCAGGAATAAATCACCAGGCTCAGATAGTATTCACCCGAGAGTTCTGAAGGAACTCAAATGTGAAATTGCAGAACTACTAACCGTGGTTTGTAACCTATCATTTAAATCAGATTCTAAACCAGATGACTGGAGGATAGCTAATGTGAAGCCAATTTTTTAAAAAGTCTCCAGAGGTGATCCCGGCAATTACAGGCCAGTAAGCCTAGCTTCTGTAACAGGCAAATTGTTTGAAACTATATTAAGGAACAGAATTATCAGATACCTACATTTGTTAGGGAAGAGTCAACATGGTTTCTGTAAAGGGAAATCATGCCTCAATCTACTAGAATTCTTTGAATTCGACAAGCATGTGGATAAGGGTGATCCACCTCGCCAAAGGCTCTAAAGCAAAGAAAGCAGTCATGGGATAAGAGAGAAGGTCCTCACATGGATCAGTAACTGGTTAAAAGATAGAAAACAAAAGTTAGGAATAAATGGTCAGTTTTCAGACTGGAGAGAGCTAAATAGTGGTGTTCTCCAAGGGTCTGTACTGTGACCAGTACTGTTCAACCTATCCATAAACAATCTGGAAAGTGGGAAAACAGTGAGGTATTTTGCAGATGATAAAAAACTACTGAAGATAGCTAGTGAGCGGGACAGCCGGGTGCAGGCTCAGGTGTGATGATAGCAATGAGCCAGGGGCTTAATGGGGGGGGGGCTCCAGGGCCACATGGGGATGAGGGTAGGAAGTGCAGGGTCACAGGGGGTAGGGGGATGCTGGGCCACATGGGAACAGGGGGTGCAGGGACACTCAGGGACAGAGGCAGATGTACCTGACTGAATGTGAGACTCTCTGGGTCAAAAAGGGTCTGCATGGGGGAGGCTCCCTAACTTCATCACAATTGCTCTCCCCCCACCCTAAAACAAACAAACAAACAACCCTGTTCCACACTTCTCCCACGAACACCCAGCAACCCTCCAGGTTCACTCCCATGCTCCTTCCCTCTCCCTCAGCACCTCCATTATCCCTGACTCCCACAAACCTTTGCACTGCTTCTCAGGGGTGTGGGAAATACATGTCTGTATTGTATCTTAAATGAATTACTCTAAGTTCTGTAATATGTCTAGTAAGGAATCTATCTGAAAAAAACCTGTTGCTGTTTTTTGTTTGTTTGTTTGTATTGTTACAGACATATCTGCTGATAAGTATTTTCAAATAAATTACCAAAGTAATTGAAAATGGCGTGGTTATATTGTGTTATTTTGACAAATAAAATGTGCAGAATTTTAAAATATTGTGTGCAAAATTTTTAATTTTTTGGTGCTTATGTCCTCCAGGAGTAATTTAATAATTTTAATTACTACTTTAGCCAACATTTATGTGAAAATTAATATTGATTAACCTCTTTTTGATTGCATTAAGGGAGCATTAGCTTACTAAGTTTAATGTTGGTTTCCTTTTTTGAAACAACTTCTACTTTGGAGCGTACTCTCAAATCAGGACACTGATTTAAAAACTATCAATAGTTAGTTTGTTTATATATATATATATATATATATATAACAATATGATGATATATATATCAGTTGAAAAAATGACCTATGAATCAAGTCTCGAGGCACAAGAAGTTTCATAGAATTTATGGCCAGAAAGGGCAGTTAGATCATCCAGTCTGACCTCCTCCAGCATAGTTCTAGGTATAATTTACAGAGTTTGTATTAAGGCTAAATATTTCTATGGCAATAACACTTAATTACCACATTTATTTTAACTTTCTGTTATTAAATATTTCTAGTAATTCTAATACTCCAACCACACAACACAATAACTCTCAAAGGAAAATAGGTTACACGTTGTCTTAATGTGGCAAGGAATCATCCTAATTTTTCCTTATAGTCTTAAACTGGACATTAAGACCATTAATTGACTTGGAGGATATGACACTGGATGATCTAGAGTTAAGCTTCTTGCTTTATGCAGATGGCATTGTACAACTGACAGACACATTTGAAGTAATAATGATACTTTGGGACTAACAATAAATCCCATGATAAAATGGTTGCATCATGGAAAAGAGACAATAAAAATTGTGAAATCTAGCAGCGATGAATTTGTAGAATGAGTACAAAAGAATGGCCATACTGGATCAGACCAAAGGTCCATCTAGCCCAGTATCCTGTCTTCCAACAGTGGCCAATGCCAGGTGCCCCAGAGGGAATGAGTAGAACAGGTAATCATCAAGTGATCCATCCCCTGTCGCCCATTCCCAGCTTTTGACAAACAGAATCTAGGGACACCATCCCTGCCCATTCTGACTAATAGCCATTGATGGACCTATCCACCATCAATTTATCTAGTTCTTTTTTGAACCTTATATGTCCTAGGAAGTTTGATCAGTGCTAATGATTCCATCAAGGATGGGGTTAAAAAGAGATGTGTTTTAGCTACAAGTGCTGCACAGAAGTTGACGAAATTATGGACTGGTAAACATTATGCTTGCTACCAAAGGGAAAATGTATCAAACCAGTGTATTAATAGTATTACTCTATGGTCTAGAAGCAGCTCCATTAAATGAAACAATCATCACAAGGCTGGAGGCAGTAGAGTTGAGATGGCAGATAAAGTGGAATGATTTTAAGAGAAATGAAGAAGTTAGAAGGAGAGAAGGGTGTGAAATCAAGGTGTGGGACAGGCAACAATCAAAATGATTATGGTGGTGGAGATTGTCTGCTGTACTAACAGAGGATAGGATGCAAGAGAAAGTAATGCAAACACAATCAATGTCACTCTAACCTAGAGGCTGAATGCCGACTGAATCATAGAACATATTATGTAGGGATGTGTCCATGCTGGACTTAATGAAGGAACAAGCCAGGGACAGGAAGGGATGGTGATGCTGTATTGCTCCCTATGTCTGCAAAGATGCTTGGGAATGAAAAAAAGAGAGAGGAGGAGGTTTCTAGTCCTTATGGCTGGGATCATAACATGGAAAACATGAACTCAAAATCAGCCAGTGCCTGGATGCTTGCCCAAGTCTCCAGACAGCCTGAAACAACGGCTCTAAGAGGTGTGAACTGCTCCATCTGTGTGTCATTCTGTGTCTATAGAATCTGGCATTTTTCTTTTATATCAAATTATTTAGATAGTGTGACAGACCCAGACCAGTGGGGTACAGGAGTCTGGTAGAGGCAAATATACTGGTCACTGGATGAGTAGTTTTCTGTTCCCTGAGTGACCAGAGCAGGGACTGCACTAGAGTAATCAGGAACCTGCTAGAACCAGTTAAGACAGGCAGGCTAATTAGGACACCTGGAGCCAATTAAGAAGAAGCTGCTAGAATCAATTAAGGCAGGCTAATCAGGGCACCTGGGTTTAAAAAGGAACTCACTTCAGTTTGTGGTGTGAGCAGCTGGGAGCGAGAGGTGCAAGGAGCTGAGAGTGAGAAGGTGTGCTGCTGGAGGACTGAGGAGCACAAGTGTTATCAGACACCAGGAGGAAGGTCCTGTGGTGAGAATAAGGAAGGTGTTTGGAGGAGGCCATGGGGAAGCAGCCCAGGGAGTTGTAGCTGTCATGCAGCTGTTACAGGAGGCACTATAGACAGCTGCAGTCCACAGGGCCCTGGGCTGGAACCCGGAGTAGAGGGCGGTCCTGGGTTCCCCCCAAACCTCCCAATTGACCTGGACTGTGGGTTCTTCCAGAGGGGAAGGTCTCTGAGCTGTTCCCCAACCCACATGGTGAAACTCTGAGGCAAGAAAATCCGCCAATAAGTGCAGGACCCACCAAGATAGAGGAGGAACTTTGTTACACTAGATAGAGGGTGTGTGTGTGTGTGGATAGCTAGAGAGATACAGAGATAGATACATAGAGGGGGTGTATGGGGATAGATAGAGGTGGTGTATGGGGATCATATAGAAAGACAGAGGGGGTATGGGGATACATACATATAGACAGAGAGAGGGAGTGTATGGGAATAGAGAGATCGAGATAGAGACATAGAGAGAGAGAGAGATAGATGGGTGTATGGGGATAGATAAAAGGGGTTGTAACAGGGTCTCTGCAGGGCCCTCCTGGCTCCTGCCCCTGCTGGGCTGAGAAAGTCACACAGAGACTCACCTGGTGCTTTTATTTACAGGTTGGGTTCCCACCACCTTTCCACCATACACATAGTCCCCTTCTTACAGTCCACCGGCAGGAGAGAGGGGTAATCTCTCTCTCTCTCTCTCTCTCTCTGCTTCCCCTCACTGCCTTTCCTCTAGTGCAGCTTTCCTCCTTCCAGCTCTTCCTTCCCCTTGGGCTTTTATCCAGCCCCAGCCTGAAGAGGCAGCAGCTATTCCAGCTTCCCCAATCAGGGCCAGGTGACCTACCCAGCTCCAGTTCACCTCCCTTAATTGGAGCTGGAGTGATAGAGGGTTGGCTAAGCTGTTTTCTGCTTAGCATCCTGTCACACACCTCCCCCCCCTTTTTCCGAACCACCCGGTTCAACTGTCTTTCCCCTTCTAACGGGTGGGCCCCTACTGGGGAGTCCTTCCTCTTTTGAGTGACTTGCTGGGGCTTCCTTGCAGGGTTTAGCCATCCTCCATCTGCAGCAAGTACATTGCGTGGGGGGTGGGCCACCCCATAACGCCGCTTCCGCCCAGACATCATCACACCAGTCACACCCCTGGGTGCGCTCCCCTTTCTTTCTCTCCTTCTCCTCTGACAGGGATTCAGGATTGGCCCCAGCTTCCTTCTGGGCACCCAGGACCTCCGATTCCCAAGACTTCTCAAGCAGGATTTGGGCCTCGTCTTCCAGGGGTCTGCCTACAGAGAGTTTTGTTGGGCCCACTGGCTCTGCTGAGAGCCCTGGGGCGGATACTCCCTCCCTATCTTCTTTCTCCTTTTACTTCTCCCATCCTTCCTGGCTCAGGCTCTGTTGTCTGGGGTTTTCTATCTCCAAGACCTTTTCCTGCTTCCTCGACAGGTCTCTCCCTTCTCTCCCCTTGGGCCTCCTCACCCAATCTCCTTTCCCTCTGGGCCAGAGGTCCCAGTCAGTGCCCACCACCACTGGGTATGGCAGGCCCTCTACCACCCCGACCCGTTTCCATCAGAACTGGACCCAAACCTCAAGAGGTACCTGGGCCACTGGGCACTGCCTCTCATCCCCATGGATGTATCCCAGATTTATTCTGGCCCCAGGGATTATCCACTGTGGCTTCACCAGCCCCCTCCTAACTAGCTTTGCGAACAGGGGCTGCTAACAGGGAGTTTCGCAAGGGAGTTTGGAAGGGGAGCAGGAAGGGGGCGAGGGTCCCTTGCCGGTTCCATCTGTTTTCTCTTGATTCCCCTTAATACCTATAAAGCAACTACATTCTAACTGTTTGCTTAAACAACCCTTTCAGCTGACAGGGGGCTGCAGACGGGAGTGTGACAGAGGGAGGCTTACGATGGTTAGGAAGACCCGCAACACCTGTGCCAGCACTGCTACTGTCTCCTCCACCTGCGCCTATAGCCAGACAGAGCGCCTAAGCATGGATGCCTCTACCCAGATCCTGGTGTGGTTTTGCAAAGACTGTAACTTGCAATTTCCACTTACTGATATCCAGGCTGGGGGGACCATCCAATGTGAAAGGTGCCTGCTGGTGGAATCTCTCAGGCAGCAGGTGGGAGAGCTGCAGGAGGAGGTGGCTAGGTTGAGGAGCATCCGTATCCACGAGCAATTCCTCGACAGTGTCCATGTGGAGACAGCTGAGGTAGCTGTCCCAGTACACAGGACTGCTGATACACCACTGGTGGAGGAGGAGATGGCTCAGGGTGGACGCTGGCAGCTGGTTACTTCTGGCAGCAGGCAGTGCTCCACCCTTGCTCCGAACCCTCCTGCCGTGGTTATAGGTAACCGTTATGCTCTTCTTGATACAGGAAAGAAGGAATCACTCCCTACAGTAAAGGAGGAGAAACCTCGTACCCCTAAGGCTGGAGAGTCTGCTGCCACCACTGCGAATAGGAAACGTAGGGTAGTGGTGGTCGGAGACTCTCTGCTGAGGGGGACGGAGGCGCCCATCTGTCGCCCTGACATTTCATCTCGGGAGGTATGCTGCCTGCCGGGGGCCCGTATCCGAGACGTTACGGAGGCATTGTCGAGGATTATCCGGCCCTCTGACTACTACCCCATGCTACTCATCCATGTGGGCACAAATGATACTGCGCGGTGTGACACTGAGCGGATCAAGAGTGACTACAGGGCTCTGGGAGCACGGGTGAAGGAGTTTGGAGCGCAGGTGGTATTCTCTTCAATTCTTCCTGTCAAAGGTAGGGGCCCGGGCAGAGACAGATGCATCATGGAGGTGAATGCCTGGCTGCAAAGATGGTGTCGCCAGGAGGGCTTTGGCTTCCTAGACCACGGGATGCTATTCGAGGAAGGACTGCTAGGCAGAGATGGCGTTCACCTTTCGAGGAGGGGAAAGACCCTATTCGGACACAGACTGGCTAACCTAGTGAGGAGGGCTTTAAACTAGGTTCGACAGGGACAGGTGAGCAAAGCCCACAGGTAAGTGGGGAACATGGAGACCGGGGAAATGAGTCGGAAACAAGAGGGAGTGTGGGCTATATTGGCAGAGAGAAAGGAGAGTCAGGAAAAAACTGGGAGGAAAGATCAAACCAGTATCTTAGATGCCTATATACAAATGCGAGAAGTATGGGGAATAAGCAGGAAGAACTGGAAGTGCTAATAAATAAGTACAACTATGACATTGTTGGCATCACTGAAACTTGGTGGGATAATACACATGATTGGAATGTTGGTGTGGATGGGTACAGCTTGCTCAGGAAGGATAGACAGGGGAAAAAGGGAGGAGGTGTTGCCTTATATATTAAAAATGTACACACTTGGACTGAGGTAGAGATGGACATAGGAGACGGAAGTGTTGAGAGTCTCTGGGTTAGGCTTAAAGGGGCAAAAAACAAGGGAGATGTCATGCTAGGAGTCTACTACAGGCCACCTAACCAGGTGGAAGAGGTGGATGAGGCTTTTTTCAAGCAACTAACAAAATCATCCAAAGCCCAAGATTTGGTGGTGATGGGGGACTTCAACTATCCGGATATATGTTGGGAAAATAACACAGCGGGGAACAGACTATCCAACAAATTCTTGGACTGCATTGGAGACAACTTTTTATTTCAGAAGGTTGAAAAAGCTACTAGGGGGGAAGCTGTTCTAGACTTGATTTTAACAAATAGGGAGGAACTCGTTGAGAATGTGAAAGTAGAAGGCAGCCTGGGTGAAAGTGATCATGAAATCATAGAGTTTGCAATTCTAAGGAAGGGTAGAAGGGAGAACAGCAAAATAGAGACAATGGATTTCAGGAAGGCAGATTTTGGGAAGCTCAGAGAGCTGATAGGTAAGGTCCCATGGGAATCAAGACTGAGGGGAAAAACAACGGAGGAGAGTTGGCAGTTTTTCAAAGGGACACTATTAAGGGCCCAAAAGCAAGCTATTCCGCTGGTTAGGAAAGATAGAAAATGTGGCAAAAGACCACCTTGGCTTAACCACGAGATCTTGCACGATCTAAAAAATAAAAAGAAGTCATATAAAAAATGGAAACTAGGCCAGATTACAAAGGATGAATATAGGCAAACAACACAGGAATGCAGGGGCAAGATTAGAAAGGCAAAGGCACAAAATGAGCTCAAACTAGCTACGGGAATAAAAGGAAACAAGAAGACTTTTTATCAATACATTAGAAGCAAGAGGAAGACCAAAGACAGGGTAGGCCCACTGCTTAGTGAAGAGGGAGAAACAGTAACAGGAAACTTGGAAATGGCAGAGATGCTTAATGACTTCTTTGTTTCGGTCTTCACCGAGAAGTCTGAAGGAATGCCTAACATAGTGAATACTAATGGGAAGGGGGTAGGTTTAGCGGATAAAATAAAAAAACAAGTTAAACATCACTTAGAAAAGTTAGATGCCTGCAAGTCACCCGGGCCTGATGAAATGCATCCTAGAATACTCAAGGAGCTAATAGAGGAGGTATCTGAGCCTCTAGCTATTATCTTTGGAAAGTCATGGGAGACGGGAGAGATTCCAGAAGACTGGAAAAGGGCAAATATAGTGCCCATCTATAAAAAGGGAAATAAAAACAACCCAGGTAACTACAGACCAGTTAGTTTAACTTCTGTGCCAGGGAAGATAATGGAGCAAGTAATTAAGGAAATCATCTGCAAACACTTGGAAGGTGGTAAGGTGATAGGGAACAGCCAGCATGGATTTGTGAAGAACAAATCATGTCAAACCAATCTGATAGCTTTCTTTGATAGGATAACGAGCCTTGTGGATAAGGGTGAAGCGGTGGATGTGGTATACCTAGACTTTAGTAAGGCATTTGATACGGTCTCGCATGATATTCTTATCGATAAACTAGGCAAATACAAATTAGATGGGGCTACTATAAGGTGGGTGCATAACTGGCTGGATAACCGTACTCAGAGAGTTGTTATTAATGGTTCCCAATCCTGCTGGAAAGGCGTAACGAGTGGGGTACCGCAGGGGTCTGTTTTGGGACCGGCTCTGTTCAATATCTTCATCAACGACTTAGATATTGGCATAGAAAGTACGCTTATTAAGTTTGCGGATGATACCAAACTGGGAGGGATTGCAACTACTTTGGAGGACAGGGTCATAATTCAAAATGATCTGGACAAATTGGAGAAATGGTCTGAGTTAAACAGGATGAAGTTTAACAAAGACAAATGCAAAGTGCTCCACTTAGGAAGGAAAAATCAATTTCACACATACAGAATGGGAAAAGACTGTCTAGGAAGGAGTACGGCAGAAAGGGATCTAGGGGTTATAGTGGACCACAAGCTAAATATGAGTCAACAGTGTGATGCTGTTGCAAAAAAAGCAAACATGATTCTGGGATGCATTAACAGGTGTGTTGTGAGCAAGACACGAGAAGTCATTCTTCCGCTCTACTCTGCTCTGGTTAGGCCTCAGCTGGAGTATTGTGTCCAGTTCTGGGCACCGCATTTTAAAAAAGATGTGGAGAAATTGGAAAGGGTCCAAAGAAGAGCAACAAGAATGATTAAAGGTCTTGAGAACATGACCTATGAAGGAAGGCTGAAAGAATTGGGTTTGTTTAGTTTGGAAAAGACAAGACTGAGAGGGGACATGATAGCAGTTTTCAGGTATATAAAAGGGTGTCATAAGGAGGAGGGAGAGAACTTGTTCACCTTAGCCTCTAAGGATAGAACCAGAAACAATGGGTTTAAACTGCAGCAAGGGAGGTCTAGATTGGACATTAGGAAAAAGTTCCTAACTGTCAGGGTGGTTAAACACTGGAACAAATTGCCTAGGGAGGTTGTGGAATCTCCGTCTCTGGAGATATTTAAGAGTAGGTTAGATAAATGTCTATCAGGGATGGTCTAGGCAGTATTTGGTCCTGCCATGCGGGCAGGGGACTGGACTCGATGACCTCTCGAGGTCCCTTCCAGTCCTATAATCTATGAATCTATGAATCTATAAACTAGAGAGCAGGCCGAGCCCACCAGACCCCGCTGGGGTCTCCTCCCCACCTTAACAGGAATGGTGGACAGTTTTCACTCCTTCCTCTGCCCTCCAGAGTTGGTCCACCCACAAAATTCCCCAAAGCAGCAGTCCATATCCAGGCAGTCCTGCTTTTTATGTCCCACTCGCCCGCACTGCCAGCAGACCTGTTGCCTGGTCCCAGTGGGAGCTCCCCAGTTGGTCTCCCGCTTTTTCTCCGGACCCTTCCCAGTCAGGGTTTCCCGCAATTTTCTCCCACGGTCCTTGTACTTATAGGGGTGCCCCTCTTTCCTGGGGGAGTCTGCCTCCATATACTCTTCTGTCAGCTTTACTGCAGCCTCCACCGTGCCTGGTTGGTGCCATCTCACCCATACCCTTGTCCTCTCGGGGAGGCTTTGTAAAAATTGTTCCAGGATGAGCGCATCCATGATCTCCTCTACGGTCTGGGCACCAGCTCTCAACCATCAGATGGCCCAGTCCATTAATTTCTGGCCAAAGGCCCGGGGCCTCAAACCCCCTGTCCACCTCGCCACCCAGAAGTGCTGGTGATATTTTTCAGCCAACAGCCCCACCCGATCTAAGACAGCTGCTTTCACCGTGTGGTAGTTCCTGGTCTGTTCCTCACTCTGGATCATATAGGGCACTTGGGCTTCGCCAGCCAGGTAGGAAGCTACCTGCAGGGCCCAGGTTGTCCTGTCCCATTCTCCCCCCATAGCTACCTGCTCAAAAGTGCCTAGGAAGGCATCGGGGTCATCTGCCGGGCCCATTTTACATAGTCCTAAGTCCGGTGCTCGCATGCCATCCCCTACCGGGGGACTCACCACCTTCTGGAGGAGCTGCTGTTGAACAGTGGTCTGCTCCCAACTGAAGTCTTGCAGGCTCCTCTGCTTGCCAGCTGAGCAGGGCCTGCTTCTCCAGCTGCTGGGACTGTTGAAAGGTCTGTACTGCCTTCTGCAGCTCTTCCTGCTGCTTGATCAGCCACTGCAAGGTCTCTTCCATCTCGGGCTGCCAAACTCTTGCTCTGGCACAAATCCCGGACAAGCCCCCTGTGATGGTGCACCCCACAGGGCTTTATGGGGAGATGCTTATAAATGTATATATGATATCACTGGAATATGTTTTGTGCTACATGTGCCATGTAACAAATCTCTGTGAAGGTTATGATCTACTGAATCTATTCCTCCTGTTTGTATGCACGTATCATTTTTGTAGTTGAAGTTATGAATATTGGCTGTATATTTGCTTGATTTCTACATAGCCTTAGTAAGAGCATTTGATCAGCTTCTGGAGAAAGGAATGTTCAAATTAATTGCTCAATCAAGAAGCACTTGACAATAGACTTTGGAGACACCAATCCACACCTGAGCTTTCCCAGGAACATGGCTTGACTGGTAAGGGACTCAGTCATGCATGAGCATGTGACTTGCCCATGTGACTCCAAAACTCCATTTTGTAGCTGGACTTTGCATAGGAGAGAAGAGGGGGTCTCCACCCACAAGAGAGTCTATTTAAGCCCAGGGGAGACCCCTCCATTTTGTCTTCAGCTGGCTAAAGAGAGAGCCTCTCCACCCTCCCCAAAGGATGTACCTGAAAGAAACTGGAACACAGGACAATAATTATAGGAGGTGTGAGTGATTGCTAGACCCAGGCTAGAAGGAGTCTAGTCTGTACAAGGAAGCTTACTGGGTAAGGTTTTTATCTGTACTCAGTTTCTTAGAGATAGATCTGTGTGTTTTATTTTATTTTACTTGGTAATTCACTTTGTTCTGTCTGTTACTACTTGGAGCCACTTAAATCCTACTTTCTGTCTTTATTAAAATCACTTGTTAATTAACCTGGAGTACATCTTAGTACCTGGTGGGACAAACAGGTGTGCATCTCTATCAGTGTTATAGAGGGCAAACAATCTGAGTTTATCCTGTATAAGATTTTTACAGGGTAAAACTGATTTATTTAGGGTTTCGACCCCATTGGGAGTTGAGCATCTGAGTGTCAAAGGCAGGAACATTGCCTGAATTGCTTCCAGGTAAGCCTACAGCTGTTAGGGGATGTGGTTCAGAGCTGGATCTGGGTTTGCAGCAGGCTAGCGGGTCTGGCTCAAACCAGGCAGAGCACTGAAGTCCTAAGCTGACAGGGCAGGAGAGCAGGGGCAGAAGTAGTCTTGGCACATCAGTTGGCAGCTCCCAGGGGTGTTTCTGTGATTCAACCGTCACCCCCCCGTGTAACGAACTGCTCCCGCTGGGCTGAGAAAGTCACACAGAGGCCTTGGTGCAGTGCTCACCTGGTGCTTTTATTTACAGGTTGTGTTCCCACCACCTTTCCACCACACACATAGTCCCCTTCTTACAGTCCACCGGCAGGAGAGAGGGGTAATCTCTCTCTCTCTCTCTCTCTCTCTCTCTCTGCTTCCCCTCAGTGCCTTTTCTCTAGTGCAGCTTCCCTCTTTCCAGCTCCTCCCTTGGCTTCCTTCCCCTGGGGCTTTTATCCAGCCCCAGCCTGAAGAGGCAGCAGCTGTTCCAGCTTCCCCGATCAGGGCCAGGTTGTCTACCCAGCTCCAGTTCACCTCCCTTAATTGGAGCTGGAGTGACAGAGGGTTGGCTAAGCTGTTTTCTGTTTAGCACCCTGTCACAGGAGTGTACTGGGATAGAGAGAGAGGGTATATGGGGAGACACATATATATAGAAAGGGAGGGGTGTATGGGATTACAGAGAGAGAGAGATAGAGGGGGTGTATGAGGATAGATAGAGAGAGGGTTAGATAGAGGTGATGTGTGGGGAAAGAGAGAGAGAAAAAGGGTGTATGGAGATAGAGGAAGGGAGGTGTAAGGGGATAGAGAGATAGAGATAGATAAAGGGTGTGTGTGTGGATAGATCAATAGAGGGGGTGTATGGGGATAGATGGGGGGGGGGGTTTATGGGTATAGATAGATAGACAGAAATCTCAAACCAAGCACGCACCAGACTTATTGTCAGCTATACTGATACAACAGTCATTAAAAGGAGGAGTAATAAGTCACTTAGAAACCAACCATCCAACATTATGAGTGGTCAGTACATTCGTGTCATGAGGGTGTTAATCCTAAAGCCAACCATCAATCTGGTCAATTGTCCTTGTAGTTGAAATGGCCAACACTGTCTCTTCCACAGAGGCAAAAGTGACCAATGAAATATTGCAAATTCCAGTATCCTGCATGTTCGTGGCAAATTTAAAATTGGTGCCTGGAACATTTAAATGTTGTCTCAAACAGATAAAGCAGTCCTCCTCGTCAAGCAGTTGAGAAGCTGGAACACTGTGCTTTATCTGAAGAGTCACCAGGAAGTGGTGAAAAGAACATGGAGAACTGTACACTTTTGTTCTGAGGCCACCCAATAGGCTGTTCTAGCAACGGGTTGCTGCTGTACTTTCACTCAATCCCTGACAAGCCTTGAGTCAACTTAAAAGTATCCGAGTCCATACTAGCTGTGGATATCTTACCACCATCACACTGTATGGGCCCACCAATACCAAGGCCAATGATGCAGCTGCAGATCATTGTTACCAGAAACTGCAGAAAATCCTTAAGGAAACCCCAAGAAGGGATGTCATTGTGATCCATTGTGTAATGCACAGGTAGGAAAGGAAAATAACACCTGGGCAAGTACACTAAGGAATTTTAGCATCAGGCGGAGGAACAGGAATGGGCAGTGACTGCTGGAATATGTGGCTGCCAATGACATGGTGACTCGCTGTTCTATCACTAAAGATACACAGGCAGACCAAGTACAGTCCAGGTGGTTTCACTGTGAATGTTATTGTTCATGTCCTAGTTAAGAGTTTGTGGTGGTCAATGGTCCTGGATGTACAAGTTCATAGAAGTGCTAAACTTGACACTGACGATCAGCTTCTGCTGACAAAAATGTTCCTTTGATTTTGAAAACAGACAGTTAATGGAACTAAATTAGTCTGATTGAACCAAAAGCTGATATTACAACCAAGCCATCAAACAGCTTTCTGTTCTGAACTGCTTAAGGCCATTGAAGAATTACAGACCAGGTCTCATTCCCTCTGCCATCTGATGAGGAATGGCATTGCATCAAGCCATTGGTGCTGACTGCCACCAGCTCCGTGCTTGGGACTCAACCCTTGAAACATCATCCACTGGTCTATGAGGAAATGTTCGCAGCAGTTGGAGCTAAGAAAAAAGCAAGGCTACAATTCAAGTCGTAAAAGACATAGTTTGTTGAGAGCAATACAAAGGCCGCATGGGTTCGACTTTGGAACACTGTCAAGTCACTGTGTAAGAGAGATAAAGAATTCTGGTACTTGACTCACGCAGCCAGTTTAGAACAGGCTGCCACCAGATACGATTTCCTCACCCTTTATTCATCTTTGCAGTGTTTGTGGGGGAAGGTGGCAGCAGCTTGTCTAGTAAACGAATCAGGATGGCAGCAACAGCCAAAGTCTGCAAGATCAGTTGTATCGCTTGGAATGTCACTTCAAGACACTTCTTAATTGTCCACCATATGTAATCCCTCTCCCAGTTGAAGAGGGACAAGAAGTTCTGGAAAAGCCACCTTCCCTCAACAGAGAAGAGATCTGGATCTCAGTCCATAAGCCGAAGTCTGCAGAAGGCATCAGGGGGTCTGTAACTTTAACACCAAGCTGCTGAAGGTAGAGGAGAATATTGCTGTACCATAGCTGCATAGACCGTTCCAGACCATCTGGGGCACTAGATTCATAGATTCCAAGAGCAGAAGGAACTGTTGTGATGACGAAGTCCATCCTCCTCTATAGAGGGGCCACAGAACTTCCTCAATATAATTTTTGAACTAGAGCATGTCTTTAAAATAAACATAAAATCTTAAGAACATAACATAAGAATGGTCCTACTGGGTCAGACCAAAGGTCCATCTAGCCCAGTATCCTGTCTTCTGACAGGGGCCAGTACCAGAAGCCCCAGAGGGAATGAACAGAACAGGGAATCATCAAGTGATCCATCCCCTTTCGCCCATTTCCAGCTTCTGGCAAAGAGAGGCTAGGGACACCATCCCTGCCCATCCTGGCTAATAGCCATTGATGGACCTATCCTCCATGAATTTATCTAGTTCTTGTTTGAACCCTGTTATAGTCTTGGCCTTCACAACATCCTCTGGCAAGGAGTTCCACAGGTTAATTGTGTGCTGTGTGAAGAACTTCCTTTTATTTGTTTTAAACCTGCTGCCCATTAATTTCATTTGGTGACCCCTAGTTCTTGTTTTATGAGAAGTAGTAAACAACATTTCCTGATCTATTTTCTCATCACCAGTCATGGTTTTATAGACCTTAATCATATCTCCCCTTAGCCATCTCTTTTCCAAGCTGAAAAATCCCAGTTTTATTAATCTCTCCTCATAAGAAAACTATTCCATACCCCTAATCATTTTTGTTGCCCTTTCCTGAACCTTTTCCAATTCCAATATAAGTTTTTTTTTTTTTAAGATGGGGCGATCACATCTGCACTCAGTATTCAAGATGTGGGCGTATCATGGATTTATATCGGGGGTGGGCAAACTACGGCCCGTGGGCCGGATCCAGCCTGCCAGGACTTTGGATCTGGCCCGCGGGATTGCCACCCCTGGGGCATTGTGGGCCCCGCGTCGCTCCCAGAAGCGGTCGGCACCATGACCCTGCGGCCTCTGGGGGAAGTGGGGGCTGAGAGGTCCGTGTGCTGCACTTGCATGTGGGTACCTCCCCCAAAGCTCCCATTGGCCGGGAACGGGGAACCACGGCCAATGGGAGCTTTGGGGGAAGGAACCCACAGGCATGCAAAGCCCTCTGCCCCCCCTCCCCTAGGGGGCCTCAGGAACATTGTGCCGGCCGCTTCCCGGAGTGGCGTGGGGCTGGCAGACAGGGAGTCTGCCCTGGCCCCATTGCCACCCTGAAGTCGCTCCAGGTAAGCAGGCTGGGACGCAGCCTGAACCCCTCACCCCAACTCCCTACCCTGAGCCCCCTCTGGCACCCCAACCCCCTGCCGCACCCTGCATCCCTCCTGCACCACAATCCCCTGTCCTGAGCCCCCTCCCGCACTCTGCACCCCTCCCTGCACCACTGCCCTGAGCCCTCTCCCACACTGTGCACCCCTCCTGCACCCCAACCCACTTCCCTGAGCCCCCTCGTACACTCCTCACCCCATCTCTGCCCAATCCCTTGCCCTGAGCCCCTTCCTGCACACCACACCCCTCATTCCCTCCTGCACCCCAACCCCCTGCCCCAGCCCTACATTCATGGCCCTGCAAGCAATTTCCCCACCCAGATGTGGTCCTCGGGCCAAAAAGTTTGCCCAGCCCTGACTTATATAGAGGCAATATGATATTTTCTGTCCTATTCTCTATCCCTCTCTTAATGATTCCCAGCATTCTGTTCGCTCTTTTTACTGCCGCTGCACATTGAGTAGATGTTTTCAGAGAACTGTCCACAATGACTCCAAGATCTTTCTTGAGTGGGAACAGCTAATTTAGACCCCATCATTAGATAGATAGATAGATATAGTTGGGATTATGCTTTCCAATGTGAATTACTTTGCATTTATCAACACTGAATTTCATCTGCCATTTTGCTGCCCAGTCACGCAGTTTTAAGAGATCCTTTTGTAGCTCTTCGCAGTCTGCCTGGGTCTTAACTATCTTTAGCAATTGTGTATTATCGGCAAATTTTGCCATCTCCCTGTCTACCCTTTTTTTCCAGATCATTTATGAACATATGTTATCATGTGAGCATATGTCTGAATATGTTCAATAGGACTGGTCCCTGGGGGACATCACTATTTACCTCTCACCAGGGGTGAAAGTAACTTAAAGGACTTGCCAGTACTGAGGAGGGGGCGTGGCCTCAAACGGAAGAGGCGTCACGTCTACCGGAAGAGGCAGGGCCTTTAAATCCCCAGGTAGACGTGACGCCTCTTCCGTTTGAGGCCATGCCCCCTCCTCAGTACTGGCAAGTCCTTTAAGTTACTTTCACCCCTGGAGAGAGGTAAATAGTGGTGTATAAATCCTGATTTAAAGGCCCCAGGGCTAGCAGCTGGGAGCCCCAGGCCCTTTAAATCACCCCCTGAGCTCCCAGCTGCAGAGATGCCTGGGAGCCCCGGGGCTCGGGGGCGATTTAAAGGGCCTGGGGCTCTAGCTGCCACTACCGCAGTGGAGCCCCGGGCCCTTTAAATTGCCGACGGAGCCCCGGGGGTCCCGGCTGCCGCCGCAACCCCCAGGACTCCAGCAGCAGGGCCCGGGGCTCCAGCTGCCACCACTTCTCCCCTCCAAGGCCCTTTAAATCATCCCCATTTAAATCGTCGGGGATCCGACGGCTATTTAAAGGTACCAGGGCAGGAGAGGCAGCAGGAGCCCTGGGCCCTTTAAATAGCCACTGGAGCCCCGCTGCCACTACCCCAGGGCTCCAGCAGTGGGGCTCTGGCCTCTACCGACCCAGGCCCTTTAAATCATCCCCGGAGCCCCACCACCGCTACCCAGGGCTCTGGCAACGGGGCTCTGGTGGCAATTTAAAGGGCCCGGGGCTCCAGCTGCTGCTGGGATCTCCAGGCCCTTTAAATTGCGGCCTGGGGAAGCTGGGCCACCCCGGTTCAGTGCACTGGCTCTTGCTGGCAGGTTTGTAGAAGTTTTGGTGGTGCTCAGAACATGCCCCTGCCCAAATTCTGCCCCCCCAACTCTGCCCCCCAACTTCCCAAGGCTCTGGGAGAGAGTTTGGGTGGGGGAGGTCTGGGGTGCAGGCCCTGGGCTGGGTCAGGGGATTGGGGTGCAGGAGGAGTGCAGGGTGCAGGCTCTGGGAGGAAGTTTGCGGATGGGAGGGGGTGCAGGGGTGAGGGGTGTGGCTGGGGATGAGGGGTTTGGGGTGTGGGATGGAGCTCAGGGCTGAGGCAGAGGGTTAGGGTGTGGGGGGGGGATGAGGGCTCTGGCTGGGGCTGGAGATGAGGGGTTTGGGGTGTTGGAAAGTCTCAGGGCTAGGACAGACAGTTGGGGTGTGGGGAGATGAAGGCTGTGGCTGGGGATATGGGCTTTGGGGTGGGGCAGGGCTGGGGATAATTTTGGGATGCAGGCAGGCTGCCCCGGGACTGGAGCCAGAGAGGAGGATTCCCCCCCAGTGCTCTACCCACTGGGAGCAGTGAGCTCTGGGGTAGGGGCCCCCCTCTCCCCCCCCCCCCACCGGCAGCACACTTACCCGCACCACTGTCACTGCACATGCTCCTGGGGCCACTCTCAGGTCCAGGAATCTCCCTTGCCTCCCCCGTGGTGGGTGCCGGGCGGTGCTGCGTGCACCTCACCCCCTCCTGCTGCCCCCCGCTGTAGCCTCACTGGGGGTGGGGGATGGGAATGCCCCTTGCCCAGCGTGGGGCAGGAGCGGTGACTGCAGATAGCAGGGTCGGCTATATTGGTAGAGGGACTGGCCGGAAGATGGAAGAGTCTGAGGGGTAAGGGCAGCCTGCCCTGGCAGTAGTGGTTGCGGGGCACTAGGACCCTGCTGCGGCAGTTGATGCAGGGAGGCAGCATGGAGCTGCAGGGGAGAGACAGGGACGCCGAGGCCCCAGGGCGGTGTGCAGGGGCAGCAAGGAGAGCCTGGGGGACACTCAGGGGTGGCGTGGGGGGGCAGCAGGTGGGGCCAGGGGGGAAACTGGCCCCCAGTATTGCTGGAGCCACGAGCCCATATAACTTGCCTTTGCTGCTTGCCGGTACGCAATACGGGGGCGTACCGGTTTCCTTTCACCTCTGCCTCTCTCCATTCTGAAAACTGACCAGTTATTCCTACCCTTTGTTTCCTATCTTTTAACCAGTTACCAATCCATGAGAGCATCTTCCCTCTTATCTCATGACTGCTTACTTTGCTTAAGAGCATTTGGTGAAGGACCTTGTCAAAGGCTTTCTGAAAATCTAAGTACACTATATCCACTAAATCTCCTTTGTCCGCGTGCTTGTTGACCCCCTCAAAGAATTCTAGTAGATTAGTGAGGCATGATTTCCCTTTACAAAAAACATATTGACTCTTCCCCAACAAATTATGTTCATCTCTGTGTCTGACAATTTTGTTCTTTACGATAGTTTCAACCAGTTTGCCCGGTACTGAAGTCAGGCTTACCGGCCTGTAATTGCTGGGGTCACCTCTGGAGCCCTTTTTAAAAATTGGCGTCACATTAGCTATCCTCCAGTCATCTGGTACAGAAGCTGATTTACCTGATAGGTTACAGACTACAGTTAGTAGTTCTGCAGTTTCACATTTGAGTTCCTTCAGAACTCCCGGGTGATACCATCTGGTCCTGGTGACTTATTGCTGTTTAATTTATCAATTTGTTCCAAAACCTCCTCTAATGACACCTCAATCTGGGGCAGTTCCTCAGATCTGTCACCTAAAAAGAATGGCTCAGGTTTGGGAATCTCCCTCACATCCTCTGCTGTGAAGACCATTGCAAAGAATTCATCCTTATTTTAAAATAACTAGTGATGGAGACTACAGCATGATACTTGGTAAACTCTTTCAATAGTGAATCACTCTCATTTAAAAAGGTACACCTGAATATAAAATAATATAAATAACAATAATAATATAACGTGGACAGAACAAACAGATGGACGGAGATCAGAGTAATAATATAAGCATGTATTAATAATATGAAGAGATTGCTGGGTGGGACAGAGCTGGTCCCTGGGACAGTGATGAAGCTGAGGCAGGGAGTTGGGAGCTGGTTCAGGATGGATGCCTGAGCTGAGCTGGTCTGGACCCTGAAGGACCAGAGCTGAAGGTGGGGGTGGGGGAGATCAGAGTTGGGCCAGGCCAGAGATAGCTATAAGAACTGGGATTGGGGGATCTGAGCTGGTTGGGGATGCACAGAGGAAAGTGGGTTTGCACAGGGGCTGTTAAGGATGGAAATAGGGCTGTGCTGGGAAGGCAGCAGAGAGCCATACACCTCAGCCCCTACTGTCCCACCTCCTTGCTTCCTTCTCTTCTAACACAAGAGATGGATATTAATGGGAACACATTAGAATTTACTATGAGTTGCACTAACAAGTGACCTGGGATCTTCTGTTATAAAGATGGGAGCTACAAAAAAGTGTTTGGTGCAGCTCTAACTGTACCTGGTATGAGCGTGTCGCTGCGGCAGTCGTACAGCATCCCCAGCCGCAGAGGGCGGCCCAGGGCCGGCATCTCAATTGCTGCAGTTTTAGCAGAATCCATGGTCATAACAGACGTTCAGGCAACCCTAAAACACACCAGTAACACTGTTACACTGAGGATGTGATCTGTCCTTATTAACATTCTCCCTGTTTGACTGTTATTCCCTATTCATTTTCTACTTCCTACACATTGATAATAGAAAAAGAAAAAAAAAAGGTTCCGTTCGCTAACTGAATAGGGAAATTTTGGCAAACCAGTAAAGTGTCTAAAACCACTATTGCTTATTCATAGAATCATAGAATATCAGGGTTGGAAGGGACCTCAGGAGGTCATCTAGTCCAACCCCCTGCTCAAAGCAGGACCAATCCCCAACTAAATCATCCCAGCCAGGGCTTTGTCAAGCCTGACCTTAAAAACCTCTAAGGAAGGAGATTCCACCACCTCCCTAGGTAACGCATTCCAGTGCTTCACCACCCTCCTAGGGAAAAAGTGTTTCCTAATATCCAACCTAAACTTTCCCCACTGCAACTTGAAACCATTACTCCTTGTTCTGTCATTGGGTACCACTGAGAACAGCCGAGCTCCATCCTCTTTGGCACCCCCCCCTCAGGTAGTTGAAAGCAGCTATCAAATCCCACCTCATTCTTCTCTTCTGCAGATTAAAGAATCCCAGTTCCCTCAGCCTCTCCTCATAAATCATGTGCTCCAGCCCCCTAATCATTTTTGTTGCCCTCCGCTGGACTCTTTCCAATTTTTCCACATCCTTCTTGTAGTGTGGGGCCCAAAACTGGAGACAGTACTCTTGATGAAGCCTCACCAATGCTGAATAGAGGGGAACGATCACGTCCCTCGATCTGCTGGCAATGCTTCTACAAATACAGCCCAAAATGTTGTTAGCCTTCTTGACAACAAGGGCACACTGTTGACTCATATCCAGCTTCTCATCCACTGTAACCCTTGAGGACCTGCTCCATGATTTTTCCAGGGACTGACGTGAGGCTGACTGGCCTGTAGTTCCTTGGACCCCAAGGCTTGGACACTCTGATAAAAAACGACATATCTGGTAAATTGATGACCATAAAAAAAAAATCTCTTGCTTAATCTTTAAAAACTGCTTGCTTAGCAAGTTTTCTTTAAGGAATATGTCATTATGTTACTAATGTATAAATAAGCGGTGAAAGTTTGAGGTACCCAGACTTCTCAAAAAGGGGTCTTCAAGAACGTTCCCTCTGGATGCACCTTGGGGTCCCCACCGGCAGACGAAAGTTTGGCCAGCCGAAGCTTGTCACAGTGCCACTCAAAGGCCACACTCAGCTTCGGTAATTATCAAGGATTGGGGGTGTTTTACTAACACATGGTGCGGACGTGTAAGTTGCGGGTGTAAGTGCTTAAAACTTAAGTAAAGTTTAGCTTTAAGTGAAAGCACTCTTGTGTTGTCCTGTTTGTGCCAGCCATCTATCGGTCGGACGGCTGTGTCTCCCTGATTTATTTCCTGACACCTCCTCGCACAGAGTAAAAGTTACCAAAAGCTTTGGGTTGAAAGAACCCCGGGTAACATAATCAGCAAACAATTGTACTAATACTGATAGGTTTCAGAGTAGCAGCCGTGTTAGTCTGTATCCACAAAAAGAACAGGAGTACTTGTGGCACCTTAGAGACTAACACATTTATTAGAGCATAAGCTTTCGTGGACTACAGCCCACTTCTTCGGATGCATATAGAGTGGAATATATATTGAGGAGATATATATATACACATACAGAGAGCATAAACAGGTGGGAGTTGTCTTACCAACTCTGAGAGGCCAATTAAGTAAGAGAAAAAAAAAAAACTTTTGAAGTGATAATCAAGATAGCCCAGTACAGACAGGTTGATAAGAAGTGTGAGAATACTTACAAGGGGAGATAGATTCAATGTTTGTAATGGCTCAGCCATTCCCAGTCCTTATTCAATCCGGAGTTGATTGTGTCTAGTTTGCATATCAATTCCAGCTCAGCATAATACTGAGGCAGCTACACAATAAACTACTTGTGGCAATGTGATGTATTTAATTTTAAGCGTATTTTAAAAATGCACTTTTTAAACAAATAACAGAACAGATATACTGAACAAAATCTAACTGAGTGGGGCTGGCCAGAAAACAGCAACTGTGTTCTATGAAAAATGCTGAGGGTTTGAAAGTAAGCTGGAGCTACAGTTATTGCAGAACAGTGGTTTGTGCTCCTCACACCCTTCCAGAATGAAGAGAGGAAGCAGAGCTGGGGAACTGTAGTGAGAGCGCTCCACCTGTCAGTGCTTCTCCCTGGGCAAGGGACTTCAAGTTTGCCCCACAGACTCTGCTGGGCCCAGAACTGTCACAGCAGTTTTTCAAACCTACGTCTGTTGACCAAGGGAAGGAGTGACAATTCGGATTTCAACAGTAACCATGTTATAACCTTAAATACGGCGTGGATATTCACCACCCCATTCAAATGTCTGATTGGTCTGCAATGGCCTAGGTGATCTATGGCTGACTCTATGCTGACCCCTTCTATACTGTACACAACTGAAAATAATTTAATTTATCTGGTACCAGGGGATGGTGCAATAAAATCCTGCTAAGATACAGAAGGGGGGGGGGGGGAGTGAAATTGTTGACAACGCTGCATTAAATAACCCCATATGAACTATCAAACATTTACTAAAGCTGTACCTAGAGGGCAAGATATTTTAATAGCTACACAAAGGGATTTCTGACCAAAAAGACAGCGGAGACAGAGGACTCATCACGTACAAAGAGAAACCAGCCAGGGGGAAATGAAAGAAACTCAACACTTAACTGAAGACATATCAAAGCCAATGAGCTGGAGTAAACAATATTCTTATGGCAGAGGAGCAGACGCAGACACAGGACTTGCTTATTGGATCTGGAGAAAGTAATACAATGGGCTTGGCAGGGTGCTGGTCTCTCGACGGTGCCCCTGGGTGTGTTGTAGGGGTATAAACCCATTCCGGGACTGGCTGCTCTAGTGGGGAAAATCAGTAGCACTCCAAGGGGGACAGAGTCTCTTACCTCCCGCACTCTGGGTGCTCACCCTGTCCAGATTCCCAGGATATATACAAGCTACCAGCAGGAAAACGAACAAAGGAAAAGGTAATATCCAGACACTCCCAGCTGGGCCATACCTTCAGGCCAGGGCATAGGCTCTGCTCTTGCTTAGAGCTCAGCACCCAACTCCCCTCCCAGAGCAGCCCACCACTGAGCTTGGCTTCCCCCACCTTGAATTCCCACTCCGCTCCTGACGTGGCTCGTGGGTGCACTGGGGTGGGTTTGCTCCACCCCAGAGCAGCTCCTTGACCACTTCCTGCCCAGTGCAGGGATTAAATGCCACCTCACAGAGCTCAGCCTAACACACAAAGGGCATCAGGATGATCAACATGCACACAATAGATGTGATTTTAATGGGCTATATAAAAAATCCTGCTCCTGGAGGAATCCAGACCCTCCCCACACAGAGAAGCTTCCAGAATGATGTATCCCATCCAGCACTAAATACACACCCTCCAGCTCAGTTAAATAATATCATTTTTACAATTGAGAGAAAAAGCACTTTGGCAGCACCCGACATTTACCCTTAGATTTCTATTCAAAATTCAAACCCCAGTTGCTTGCTCTCTAGCCCTTGAGACTACATGTAACTGCCCAGCTACAAGGCTGACAGGCTCAGACACAGCCCTGGAGACAAAAGTGTCACCCGAAAAAGAACAAATAAAGAATTCTAAAGTTTGTACAGGCCAATATCGTTCCATTCTGACCGAGAGATTTGCTTAAATTCTTACCTGGAGGATGGATTCCCTGGCTCTAATAATACAAATTAAACAGGAGAGTTCAGGAAATGTCACCACTTTATCCAACAGCTTCACACAGAAGCTCCTCAGAGAACAAGGTGCAACCTGAAAGTGAAATCAGCTCTGATTGCTGCATTTCTTAAATGCAGTCAGCAATAGACCACTCCCATCCCAGAGACCAGGGGCCCATCTACACTAAATCAGGCACTTTTGCGGGGACCCAGACTCTAGTGAGATAAAAGCAAATCTAGAGACAAAAATCCTGTTTGAAGAGGGCCACACTGTAGAATGTGTCTAGATACAAACCCCAAATCACCATCTTACATATAAACTAGTAGGGTTACACATCCAGCTTCCCAGCAGAAAGAGGAGATTCACTGAACAATGTTGGCAGAGATCAAAGACACAATCTTCTACCTGAACACTGACTGACACTGGAGTGTGGGAAGAGCTTCACTACAAAGCTGTGTGCTGTCAAGGGGCAGAGAGAGAAGAAATTATTTAATTGCCTGTATAGCACAGGTAGGAGCCTGGCTAGTAAACGAGGCTTTGTGAAGGCATAAGGGAAGGCAGCTAGCTGGCTGATTAATTAGCCCTGCCCACTGTACCTGAGAAAGAGCTGGAATTCAATTGGCTCAGCCCTGGTCTACACTACGAGTTTAGGTCGAATTTAGCAGCATTAATTCGAATTAAGCCTGGACACGTTCACACGACGAAGCCCTTTTTTTCAACTTAAAGGGCCCTTTAAACCGGTATCTTTACTCCACCTCTGACGAGGGGATTAGCGCTGAAATCAGCCTTTGCGGGTCAGAACTGGGGTAGAGTGGACGGAATTCGATGTTATTGGCCTCCGGGAGGTATCCCACAGTGCTTCATTGTGACCGCTCTGGACAGCACTCTCAACTCAGATGCACTGACCAGGTAGACAGGAAAAGCCCCGCAAATGTTTGAATTTCATTTCCTGTTTGCCCAGCGAGGAGAGCACAGGTGACCACGCAGAGCTCATCAGCACAGGTAACCATGATGGAGTCCCAGGATCGCAAAAGAGCTCCAGCATGGACCGAATGGGAGGTACGGGATCTGCTCGCCATATGGGGAGATGAAGCAGTGATAGCTGAACTCCGTAGCAGTAAACAAAATGGCAAAATATTAGAGAAGGTCTCCAAGGCCATGAAAGACAGAGGCCATAACAGGGACGCACAGCAGTGCCGCGTGAAAATTAAGGAGCTAAGGCAAGCCTACCACAAAGCCAGAGAGGCAAACGGAAGGTCCGGGGCAGAGCCGCAAACATGCCGCTTCTACGCGGAGCTGCATGCAATCCTAGGGGGTGCAGCCACCACTACCCCAACCGTGTGCTATGACTCCGTCAATGGAGAAACACGCAACAGGGAAGCGGGTTCGGGGTATGAGAAAGATGAGGATGAAGATAATGTAGATAGCTCACAGCAGCAAGGAAGCGGAGAAACCAGTTTCCCCAACAGCCAGGATATGTTTATCACCCTGGACCTGGAACCAGTAACCCCCGAACTCACCCAAGGCGTGCTTCCAGACCCTGAGGGCACACAGGGGACCTCTGGTGAGTGTACCTTTGTAAATATTACACATGGTTTAAAAGCAAGCGTGTTTAATGATTAATGATTAATTTGCCCTGGCAATCGCGGCCAGTACAGCTACTGGAAAAATCTGTTAACATGTATGGGGATGGAGTGGAAATCCTCCAGGGACATCTCCAGAAAGCTCTCCTTCATGTACTCCCAAAGCCTTTGCAAAAGGTTTCTGGGGAGGGCTGCCTTATCCCGTCCGCCATGGTAAGACACTTTACCACGCCAGGCCAGTAGCACGTAGTCTGGAATCATTGCATAACAAAGCATGGCAGCGTATGGTCCCGGTGTTTGCTGGCATGCAGACAACATCCATTCCTTATCTCTCTTTGTTATCCTCAGGAGAGTGATATCATTCACGGTCATCTGGTTGAAAAGGGGTGATTTTATTAAGGGGACATTCAGAGGTGTCCGTTCCTGCTTGGCTGAACAGAAATGTTCTCTGCTGTTAGCCACGCGGTGGGGGGGAGGGGTGAAGTGATCATCCCAGAGAATTGGGTGTGTGTGTGGGGTGGGTAGTTGGGTTTGTGCTGCATGTTAACCCGGAAACCGCAGCCCCTCCTTTTACGTTGCAAACCCATTTTAAATGGCCAACCCAATGGGTGCTTGGTATGGGAAATGAGGGCGCTACTGTTTGAAACCATTCCCACATGTTAAGAAGGTTAAAAAAGCCAAAAGACTGTGGCTTACAATGGCTGCCTGCAAACCGAAATCTGTTGCCTGGCACTGCGTGAGTGATCTCTCACACCAAACCGGCAGGCCCTCACTATAAGAGGAAAAATGCGACCTTGTAACGAAAGCACATGTGCTGTGTAATGTGAACAGCAAAATTTAACGTGAAAGAGTGTACCCATTGTTCTCTAAAATGTGTCTTTTTTTAACCACCTCTCCCTTCTCCTCCACCAGCTGCAAATGTTTCTCCTTCACAGAGGCCGGCGAAGATTAGAAGGAGAAAACGGAGGACTCGGGATGATATGTCCTCGGAGCTCCAGATGTCCTCCCACGTTGACAGAGCACAGCAGAATGCGTGGAGGCAGTTAATGTCAGACTACAGAAAAGCACAATGTCAATGAAATATCGGGTCTACTTAGCTGAGAGCCAATAACAGCCAGACAGGGATAAGGAGGAGTTGCTTTATTCTGCAGAAGAAAGGAGAGCTTTGCACTTTGGTACAAAAAAACCTCTGTCTTACACACATTTTACAGATTCTTTATATACATTTAGACTAAGGTCTTTGCAGTGTTAACACTTGATTGGTGGTGGTCAGACCCGTGCTTTTGCTATCTGGTCAGTGAAAACCGGCTTGGGACCAGCTCCAACTATTTTAAGGCCTTGAAGGGAAAACAGTTGAAAAGTTTAGGCTATTGTGTCTTTAAGGTCTGCTTCTTTCTGATGGCCACTGGCTGACATAACAACTGCTCTATTAAGGGGGGGTCACTAGTAACTTTTACAGTCCCCCCTTTGGGCCTGACAAATTCAAAAATTGTCAGGCCCGTTACTTAATTTGCGATCAAGCTGGAGGGACAGATACTGGGTTTTTTTATGGACAGCAGAGTTATTGATCATAGCATTACACAGACATTTGGCACATTGTATTATTATCCAGATAACACATAGGAAGAAAAGAAAGAAAAAGAATCCATTTAACAATTGTTTGAAAGAGCCCCGTAAACCATGACCCAAGGTCTGGGAGGAGGTCCTCAAAACTAAAGGTGTGATCAAGAGATAAAGCATGAAAAACAACAGCAGCATTTTTAATGGCTTGTAAATTTTGCTCAATTAAGCCAGAATGATTAACATAGAAACAACATTTTTTTTGATGCGAGCACAAGTCCCCCCTAATTCAGCATTCATAGCATCTAACACACATTTATTTTGCAAAGCTATTTCTGCTACTTTATTAATTTTTTGTTTTAACTTTTGGAAAGTGTCTATTGATGCATTGGCTATTTTTTCTAGTTCTGCAGAAATATTTACTACTGCTTTTTCTAGCTCGGCTACCCCCAACCCAGGAATGAGTGCATGAACAAAGGAGTGAAACCCCGTTTGCCTGACTACTAGGAGATTGTTGGCACGTTTCGCTCGAGTTCTTATAAGGGGGGCGGGGGTGTGTGAAAAACTTATGGGCATAGCTGCCCAGGTTGAGGATCTGGCTGGCATCCAATGTGTCGTTCACTTGGACATTTGGTAACACCCGGGCTACACTGCACCGACCTTGCCAACCTGAAGGGAGAGCTTTGTAGACATTGTGGCCATAGATAAAATACAAGCCAGGGGTCTCTAAATAGAGGGTAAGGGTATTACCCGCAACTCGATGGCGCCAGGTCACCCATCTATCCCAGCGCCCGGAGTTACTCACTAGCCGGTCCTGGCACTTCCAATGGGAAACATTTAAGTCTTTTAGGGCATGGGTATTGTTTAAAATGGCCCCACAATACGTAACCCCAAATATGTTAGCTGTAAAACTTGCAAGTGATCCTATGGACTCCGGGCATCCAGACATCCTTTTAAGGGATGTGTGGGGCAACAGAATGCCAGAATAAATATTTATATAATACATATGTGTTTTATTTATGGGGCCTAATGGGAGGAATGAGGGAAACCACTGCCCTTGATAACAAATGCCTGTTGGTCTCACAGTAATGGCCATGTGCAGGAGACAATGGGGTTTGGAGACATTTTTAGGGGTATTTAAAAGGTAAAAGGTTTTATTTCTGACCTCAAACTGAAGGGTTTGATCACAGGCTTTCAGGGGAAGGTAGCCCAATTTTTTTTTACTTTTTTTAGCATTTTTTAAACAAAGGGGCATGTTATACCCGATTCCAAGAACTTCAAAAAGAGGGACTTTCTTAGCTGCCCAGTAATAATGCCAAACTTCAGACCTTCTTTTATATTTGTCATATTGATATTTTTTAATTTATGCCCATTCAGTTTTCCGTTTTACTTGTAAGGAGAGTACTTTAGAAAGATTTGCAGGTACAGCTCACAATCTTATTTTTTTTTTTAGAGCGGGTTTTGTGACACAGCCAACAATCAGATAAGTGTCTTAATGTGGCTATTTGCTGAAGAGATTTAGCGGCTGGATGTGGGTTAGCTTGTACAAGGTGCAAACTCAAAAGCAATAGCCATTGTAGCACCTTCTGAGAACTTATAGTTATAAAGTCTTAGGATTTTGTTCGCTGGAACAGAAGCTTTAGTCCCTCAAGAGGTTCAGCTTTTTAGGTATTGTCTGCTTTTGGCTTTTCCGGGTCGCAGTGCGAAGAGCTGGCGGTGCTCCCTCGAGGTCCGAAGTCGTCTGCTTCTGGCCCCGTCCTAGGGGCTAGCTTGACTCAGGTGTAGTGTATCCAAGTGTCTCGCTCTTTCACTCGAACAGCAGTGTGAGAGGTAAGAAGGACTTGGAAAGGGCCCACCAACCGGGGATGGAGAGGCTCCTGTTTTTACTTTTTCACATAGACTTAGTCTCCTGAAGTGATCCGGTGGGCAGGAACATCAGCGGGTAGGGACTGAAATTGAATTGGTAAGCGTGGCCCCAGCTGTCTTTATCTAGAGGAATACTAAAAAGAAAGCATTACACAAGTCTATTACTGAATAACAAGCAGTACCTGCTGGAATGGCAGTCAGGATTGTGTGAGGGTTTGGCACCACATTGTGTCTAGCTTGAACAACCTTATTTATTGCACGTAAGTTTTGGACAAATCGGTACACTGGTTTTCCCTCTTAGTCCAGGTCAGGTTTTTTGACTGGCAGAATGGGAGTATTGAAAGGAGACTTGGTGTGAACCAGCACTCCCAACCGCAGGAATGTGGTGATAAGACTCTGGAGGCCAAGCAGAGCTTCTTGGGGGATGGGATACTGACGAATCCGAGGAATTTCAATGCCTGGCTTCAGGGTTATATGCACTGGCTCTGTCTGGAGAGTCACCAAGTCTGCCTTTGAAGTGCCCCACAGGGAGATGTTTACCTCCTGTCTGAGTCGATTGGGTAAGATTGGGTCCGCAGGCAGGATCGGGTCTTTTGAAACTTGGGTTAGAACAGCACACAGCTGGGGAAGTTGGGTTTGAGGCAACCGAAGAATGATTTTGTCATCTGAAAAGAAAATCTGAGTACGTAGTTTACACAACAGATCTCTGCCTAAGAGGTTAACTGGGGAATCCGGGGCTAGCAGAAAGGCATGGGAGGCGGAGACACTAGAGATTTCTACAGCAGCCTCCTATAGTACAGAACAGTCAAATGGCTTCCCGCCTATACTTATTACCGGAATGCTCTTATCTGTAAGGCTTCCTCTCTCCGGCTTGGCAGTAACAGTAGAAAGCGCAACCCCTGAATCCAAAAGACAAGAATAGGCGGTTCCTCCCAATGTTAGGTGAACCTGGGTGTCTGTGGAGGAACAAACATAAGTGATAAAATCATTTGAATAGGTGACAAGAGGACCCCCTGGTTGCCGTCATTTTTTATTAGCAACAGCGTTTGTTTTTGTCACAGCCATCTGTTGTTGAGGTTGGTCTGGGTGACGGGGTTGTTGTCCGGTAGGTTGGTTCGGACACTCTGTCTTCCAGTGGCTAAGCTGCTTACAGTAGTTACATATTTCATTGGCATGTCTCGAGGTCTTTTTATAATCTGATTTTGGTTTACCACCTGGGGGGTCCCTGCCGCCCTCCTGTTTTTCATTTCTAGTCAAGGGCTGCTAGCATCCTCACCTGTTTGGTCTCTTGAACTTTTTTTTTTTTTTCCATGATATACTTGGGTGGCCACGCTTACCAGTTCTTCCAGGGATTTTTTTTTAGTACTTTTGAGCTGCTGCAACCACTTCTTGATGTCCGGGGCTGACTGGGAAATAAAAATAAGCCTGACCGTGGACTGTGTGTCCATGGCCTTGGGATCTATATTAGTATGGATACAAAATGCTTTACAAAGTCTCTTATAAAAGTCAGAAGGGTGTTTTTCTTTTCTTTTTTTTTGCACAGTATTATGAACTTTTGTTCAATCTAAAGTTCTTTTTTTTGCTTGTTTTATGCCTGTCAAAATGTCGTCTAGGAATTTCTTCAGATCTGCTTGTTGGGTCAAATCATTCGGGTTCCAATGGGGCGGATTGGCGAGCCTTATAAAATTGCAACCGTCATTGGCGGCCTCTGCAGCCTCCCGGGCCCCCCTTAGTACACGCTCTTTCTCTTCTGTGCGCAATAAACAATCTAAAAGTTGTCCCATGTCTTGCCAATCAGGATTATGAGACTGGAAAATGGCACGGAATCGCCTGTGAACGACGTCCAGGTTGTCCCTAAGGCGAGACGTAGTGGTTTGCCAGTTCATAAGGTCAGCAGTGGTAAAGGGAACATGAACATAACGGTCTACAACATTCCCATCCGTTGTAGGGACTGGGATGGTCCAGAGGGGTGCTTGGATATTAATTACCTCGTCCCCATAGAGTGCCCCCTTCCTTGTATGGGACAGACTAAGGCTGGGAACAGACAGGGAGGTAGTGTACCCACTGCTGGTGGCTCCACTAGCTGATTCACTTGCCTGCATTGTGGTGTTTTCAATCTTTATTGGTAATATCTGTTTTGGTAGGCCTGCTGTCCTGGGCTCCGTTGAGGAGGATACCGGGTCCACCGCAATTGGTAATGCTGCAGTGGAGGGTGGGCATGGTCTAGAGCAATACATGGGGGGGATATCCTCCAAATAATCAGCCTTGTGAGGGGCAGAAGCTTTCGGGAATAGAGAGCCCTGAATCTGTACTTTTTTTATGCGACGATGAGCCTCATCGTCCCACAAAAACCAATAGTCCATTTGCCCCGGCGCTTGGTTTTTCAATGTCAGGCATAAGGGGGTTAAATGGGTAGGAATATTAAAGGAGCCATACTTGGGCAATGCAGTCTCCAGGGCTGGCCAATCCTGGGTGCAAAGTTGTAAAAAACGCTTCCTTGACATCCCTTTTTGAACACCGGGTAAGGGCCATTTGCTTAACATATAATCCAAAGGGCTATCCTCAGAGGGTTTTACCAGAGACCCACCCATCTGCCTGCTGATACTGTAACAGAGAACTACCCAGAGAACAGAGGGAATTATGGCCTAATAGGATCCTATTACAGGAATTTCTACTAATACTGACCGCTACAGGGGACGAGAAAGAAGGATCCCAATTTAACCTCAGAGCTTCATTGCACGCGATGGCTTCCACTCTGAGGAATTACGAATGAGAGGCTCAGTTCCGTCCACACACTTAATGGCCAAATGTATAAGACAGAAATTCATTAACCGGTTAACCAGACTAGAACCAGAACCTGATAGTGTCTCCTTATTTTATTAGGACTCACCTTATCGGAACACGAACCCCAGGGGCCGCGGTGAAGTAGAGAAAAGGGGCAAAACACCCCGTTGGCGCTGTTCCCAGTTCGCCGCAGCCGTCTGGAGTCCAATGTCCAAGCTAGGAGAGTCCCGGCGGAGTCGCCAGTAACTGTCACCGAAATATCGGGTTTACCTAGCTGAGAGCCAATAACAGCCAGACAGGGATAAGGAGGAGTTGCTTTATTCTGCAGAAGAAAGGAGAGCTTTGCAACTTGGTACTAAAAAACTCTGTCTTACACACATTTTACAAATCCTTTATACACATTCAGACCAAGGTCCTTGCAGTGTTAACACTTGATTGGTGGTGGTCAGACCCGTGCTTTTGCTATCTGGTCAGTGAAAACCAGCTTGGGACCAGCTCTAACTACTTTAAGGCCTTGAAGGGAAAATAGTTGAAAAGTTCAGGCTACTGTGTCCTTAAGGTGTCTGCTTCCCCCTAATGGCCGCTGGCTGACATAACAACTGCTCTATTAAGGGGGTGTCACTAGTAACTTTTACAACAATATGAACAAGAGGAGAGGTGGCGGGCTGAATCGCGGGATGAACAGAGCAAGTGGCGGGCTGAAGATGATAGGTGGCGTCAGCTTGCAGACAGAAGGCAAGAGTCGATGCTCCGGCTGCTGGAGCATCAAACTGATATGCTCCAGCATATGGTTGAGCTGCAGGAAAGGCAGCAGGAGCAGAGACCGCCGCTACAACCCCTGTGTAACCAACAGCCCTCCTCCCCAAGTTCCATAGCTTCCTCACCCAGATGCCCAAGAACACGGTGGGGGGGCCAGTCACTCCACGCCAGATGATTGCCTGAGCATCAGAAGCTGGCCTTCAATAAGAGTTAAAGTTTTAAACTGCAGTGTGTCCTTTTCCTTCCCTCCTCCCCCACCCATCCCGGGCTACCTTGGCAATTATCCCCCTAGTTGTGTGATGAATTAATAAAGAATGCATGAATGTGAAGTAACAATGACTTTATTGCCTCTGCAAGCAGTGCTCGAAGGGGGGAGGGGAGGGTGGGGTGGTTGGTTTACAGGGAAGTAGAGTGAACCGGGTGGGGGGGGGCGAAGGGTTCATCAAGGAGAAACAAACAGAAGTTTCACACCATAGCCTGGCCAGTCACAAAACTCGTTTTCAAAGCTTCTCTGATGCGCACCGCGCCCTGCTGTGCGCCTCTAACCGCCCTGGTGTCTGGCTGCACGTAATCAGCGGCCAGGCGATTTGCCTCAACCTCCCACCCCGCCATAAATGTCTCCCCCTTACTCTCACAGATATTGTGGAGCGCACAGCAAGCAGCAATAACAATGGGGATATTCTTTTTGCTGAGGTCTGAGCGAGTCAGTAAGCTGCGCCAGCGCGCTTTTAAACGTCCAAATGCACATTCCACCACCATTTGGCACTTGCTCAGCCTGTAGTTGAACAGGTCCTGACTACTGTCCAGGCTGCCTGTGTACGGCTTCATGAGCCATGGCATTAAGGGGTAGGCTGGGTCACCAAGGATCACGATAGGCATTTCAACATCCCCAACGGTTATTTTCTTGTCCGGGAAGAAAGTCCCTTCCTCCAGCTTTCGAAACAGACCAGAGTGCCTGAAGACGCGAGCATCATGTACCTTTCCCGGCCATCCCACATTGATGTTGGTGAAACGGCTCTTGTGATCCACCAGGGTTTGCAACAGCATTGAAAAGTACCCCTTGCAGTTTATGTACTCGGTATGTATGCTTGGTGCTCCGGTGACAAGATAGGGATATGGGTTTCGTCTATCACCCCACCACAGTTTGGGAATCCCATTGCAGCAAAGCCATCCACTATGCCTGCACGTTTCCCAGAGTCACTACCCTTGATATCAGCAGGTCTTTGATTGCCCTGGCAACTTGGATCACAGCAGCCCCCACAGTAGATTTGCCCACTCCAAATTGATTCCCGACTGACCGGTAGCTGTCTGGCGTTGCAAGCTTCCACAGGGCTATCGCCAATCGCTTCTCAACTGTGAGGGCTGCTCTCATCCTGGTATTCTGGCGCTTCAGGGCAGGGGAAAGCAAGTCACAAAGTTCCATGAAAGTGCCCTTATGCATGCGAAAGTTTCGCAGCCACTGGGAATAGTCCCACACCTGCAACACGATGCAGTCCCACCAGTCTGTGCTTGTTTCCCGGGTCCAGAATCGGCGTTCCACGGCATGAACCTGCCCCAGTAACACCATGATTTGCACATTGCTGGGGCCTGTATCTTCTGAGAGGTCTATGTCCATGTCAATTTCCTCATCATTCTCGTCGCCGCGCTGCAGTCGCCTCCTCGGCTGGTCCTGGTTTTGCTTTGGCATGTCCTGGCTCTGCATATACTCCAGGACAATGCGTGTAGTGTTCATAATTGCCACGGTGATCTGAGCGGGCTCCATGATCCCAGTGCTATGGCGTCTGGTCTGAAAAAAGGCGCAAAACTATTGTCTGATGGAGGGAGGGAGGGAGGGGCGAGTGACAACATGGCGTACAGGTACAGGGAATTAAAATCAACAAAGATAGCTGTGCATCAGGGAGAAACACAAACAACTGTCACACAGAATGGCCCCCCCAAAGATTGTACTCAAAACCCTGGGTTTAGCAGGCCGTTGATTTCACGGAGGGAGGGGGAAGCAAATGAATACAGAACGAATCTATTTTTTACATCTTAAGCTGGCAGCCGACGGTGCAGCATGACTGATAGCCCTCGGCATCTTCTGGGTGCTTAGCAGAAAATACTGGGCGCTTGGCAGAAAATAGTGTACTACGACTGATAGCTGCCATTATCATTGGGAAGGCAGCAGAATATGACTGGGGGACATACAGAGTTTCAGCCATCATCTGGTGATACTAGTCGTAATACACCATCTACTGCCAGAAGGCAAGGGGCTGCTGCTGTGTAGCAATGCAGCCCCACGTCTGCCAGCCCCACGTCTGCCAGCACCCAGATCACCGATGAAGGCTACCAGTCATACTGCACTATCTACTGCCAAAAGGCAATTAGCTGCTGCTGTGTAGCAATGCAGTACCACGTCTGCCGGCACCCAGATGACATATGGTGACGGTGAGCTGAGCTGAGCGGGCTCCGTGCTTGCTGTGGTATGTTGTCTGCACAGGTAACCCAGGTAAAAAGGCGTGAATCAATTGTCTGCCGTTGCTCTGACGGAGGGGGAGGGGCCTGATGATATGTACCCAGAACCCCCCGCGACACTGTTTTGCATCATTCAGGCATCTCAACCCAGAATTCCAATGGGCGGCGGAGACTGTGGGAACTGTGGGATAGCTACCCATAGTGCAACGCTCCGGAAGTCGACGCTAGCCTCGGTACTGTGGACGCGGTCAGCCGACTTAATGCACTTAGAGCATTTTATGTGGGGACACACACAATCGGCTGTATACAACCGATTTCTATAAAACCGGCTTCTATAAATTCGACCTAATTTCGTAGTGTAGACATACCCTCACTAGGGGTTATGCTCTCAATGGACTACTGTCAGAGCCACCACACATCGGAATTTCTCCAGAAACCAAGTGGCAATAAGGTGTGTGTGTGTAACGTCCTTTATTTTTAAAAGCCAGGGAACTTTGGTTACTGCAGTGACTGGTGTGAGGGAAAGACTTGGGAAAGGGACTGCTGGGCTTGCACAGACCAGGAGGGCAGAGTCTGCAAGGTTTTTGATTTGTTTGTTAAGAAACCTTAAAATAAAATGTAATGTTGATGTAGCTGTGTCAGTCAGAGGTGTCGGTTGTTTTTACACCTCTGACCAACATAGTTATGCCAATGTAACTTTCAAGTTTAGATCAAGTCTAACAGACGTATTGTCTCTGAAATCTAAAATGGCCGAACTCAAGGCCCATGTATACTTTGTTAACATGGGCAGCATGTTGCTCTGGCATTTGGTGAGGCTCTGCTCTGAGGCCCATGCCTGCTTGGCCTCCTCCCTCCAGGCCCCGCTCCCTCTTGGTCCTCTCCGTGCTTGGCCCCCGCCACTCACCCTGGCCACCACTGCTTGCTCCTCTCCTCTGCCATGGAGAGGAGAAGTGAGTGGCAAGCCGTGGGGGCCTCAGGGAAGGGGTGGACCTGGGATAGCAAGGGTGGATCTCCGGGGGAAGACACAAAGCAGGGGAAGAGGAGCAGCATGGGTGTGGCCACAGGGGAAAAGCGGGAGCAGGGCCTCGGGGCAGAGCACAGGCATGTCCATGCTCTCAAAGGTCGGTGGCTATTTGGGGAGGCTTAGCCTCCCCTAGTCTATTCTATCTGGTGCCCATGTTTGTTACTGAAGAAGAGCTCCATCAGTCTATAGCAGGGGTCGGCAACCTTTCAGGAGTCATGTGCCGAGTCTTCATTTATTCACTCTAATTTAAGGTTTCGCGTGCTGCCAGTCATACATTTTAACGTATTTAGAAGGTCTCTTTCTATAAGTCTCTAATATATAACTAAACTCTTGTTGTATGTAAAGTAAATAAGGTTTTTTTAAATGTTTAAGAAGCTTCATTTAAAATTAAATTAAAATGCAGATCCCCCCAGATCGGTGGCCAGGACCCGGGCAGTGTGAGTGCCACTGAAAATCAGTTCGTGTGCCGACTTTGTCACCTGTGCCATAGGTTGCCTACCCCGGTCTATAGTTTTTTGAAACCGTGGAAAGGGGATTTATTGCAGCTCTTTAAAGAATGCCAGTGGCAGAACATAGTATGGAATATTAAAATTCAAAATTAATTGGACTTTACTGAGGTTGTACAAGGTAAAAGCCTCATCCTCTGATATTTGTTGGCACTGTAACAAAGAAAAAGAAATCCTGATGTGTATCCTATGGGACAGCTAACAATCAGGCATCGGTGGAAAAAGGTGTACAGGAGTAAAAACATAGACACATAAACAATAGAATCTCCATGGCTAGAAATTCCATGCTTGAATAATATACTAGCAGTAGGAATATACTACCGACCACCTGACTAGGATGGTGAAGGTGACTGTGAAATGCTCAGGGAGATTAGAGAGGCTATTAAATAAAAAACCCAATAATAATGGGGGATTTCAATTATCCCCATATTGACTAGGTATATGCCTCCTCAGGACAGGTTGCAGACATAAAGTTTCTAGACACCATAAATGACTGCTTCTTGGAGCAGCTAGTCCTGGAACCCCCAAGAAAAGAGGCAATTCTTGATTTAGTCCTACGTGGATCACAGGACCTGGTCCAAGAGGTGAATATAGCTGAACTGCTTTGTAATAGTGACCATAATGTAATTATTTTTTTAATTTTTAACATCTTTTTGGGAGGATGGGGGGGGAGGAAATAGCAAAGAAGCCCAAGTAGCATTTAACTTCAGAAAGGGGAACTGAACGAAAATGAGGAAACTAGTTAAACATAAATTAAAAAGTACTGTCACAAAAGTGAAATGCCTGCAAGTTGCATGGAAACTTTTTTTTAAAACACCACAATAGAGGCTCAAATTCAATGTATACCCCAAATTAAAAAACAATGAAGACAAAAAAGTGCCACAATGGCTAAACAACAAGGTAAAAAGTAGTTAGTGGCAAAATGGCATCCTTTAAAAATTGGAAGTCATATCCTGCTGAGGAATATAGAAGCATAAGTCATGTGTAAAAGTATAATTAGGCAGGCCAACAAAGAATTTGAAGAGCAACTAGCACAAGACAAATTAACAACAAAATTTGTTTTACGTATATCAGAAGCAGGAATTAATCAGTGGGACCACTGGATGATCGAGATGCTAAGTGGAGAAGCTAAATGAATTCTTTGCATTGGTCTTCACTATGGAGGAAGTGAGTGTGAAAGTAGAATGAATTATATTGTAAAAATAGAGTGGATTAAAGAAATGCTGTATGTACCTTTAAGCAGAAATAAGGAATGCTGAAATACAGGTGTCAGGAAAAGGAACATTAAGACATAAACAATGAGTCCGCTTAAGCTAATGGTGAAACATCAGCTGGAGATCTATAAAAGTTAGTAAGAAAATTGAATATGTATGTCTAGCCTCGGGTAAACTTGTCAGTTCTGCTTTCTTTGTTCTCTTGTTACGTTCGCGCCCTTTTTATCTGTATAAAATAAGGTAGTGTGGGTCTTGGAGGGTGCTCACATTATCTGGGTGTTATTAGCAGAGCGCTGTGCTAATAAAACAGAGTGGTCTGACAAACTGTGAGTCCTGAGTCTAACTTTGACATGAGGGAGACTCCCAAATTTGAGCCATTCTTTAGAGAAATCTGAGGAACTGTCCCAGATTGAGGTGTCAATAGAGGATGTTTTGGAACAAATTGATAAATTAAACAATAATAAGTCACAAGACCAGATGGTATTCACTCTAGAGTTTTGAAGGAACTTGTGAAATTGTGAATTTCCAGCATTATTAACAGTGGTATGTAGCCTATCATTTAAATGTGCCTCTGTACCAGTTGACTGGAGGATAGCTAATGTGACATCTTTTGTTCTTTTTTTTTTTTTGAGGCTCCAGAGGCGATCCTGGCAATTACAGGTTAGTAAGCCTAATTGAAGTACCGGGGAAATTGGTTGAAACTATAGCAAAGAATAGAATTATCTGACATATTGTAGCCCAAGGTCCAGTGTGCTTCAACAGCAGCAGTGGAAACTACAAGTTGTAGATTACAAACTATGGCATATTGGCAGAACTTCGTGGTTCCTGCAGGGAAGTACCCTCTGCCTCCCAGCAGGAAGTCTCAGCTCTGACTCATGGTAGGATCCCAGTGCAAGGAAGCAGAGAGGAGGTTGCTGAACTGGAATCCTGTTCTATGTTTCTTTACAGAATAAAACTTTGTTCCTGGTGGTTTGTCTGTCTGAGTGGGTCTGATCTGAGATGACATGCACTCACCCACAATGCAGAGCACACAGAGGAGCCTCAGGTCAGTTTCCAAAGTGGTGTAAAAAGCCACCAGGCAGACTTACCCTATCTTGAACAACCTCATAGTGGGCTAGTGAACAGGAGGTGGGCTGCACATAGTTGAACACCATTTCTTGGGAGAGAGTCAACATGGATTTTGTAAAGGGAAATTCCTTGAGGGGAATCAACAAACATGTGGACAAGGGCGATCCCATGGATATAGTATACTTGGACTTTCAGAAAGCCTGTCAGGGTTCCCTCCCCACTCTGAACTCAGGGTTACAGATGTGGGGACCCGCATGAAAGACCCCCTAAGTTTATATTCCACCAGCTTAGGTTAAAAGCTTCCCCAATGCACAAATTCCTTCCCTTGTCCTTGGACAGTATTGCTGCCACCACCAAGTGATTTAGACAACGATTCAGGAAAAGGACCACTTGGAATTCCTATTTCCCAAAAAATATCCTCCCAAGCCCCTTCACCCCCTTTCCTGGGGAGGCTTGAGAATAATATACCAACCAATTATCTTTAATAAAAGTACAGACCAGACCTTTTATGTTTAGGACACTAAAATCAATCAGGTTCTTTAAAGAAGAACTTTATTATAAAGAAAAAAGTAAAAGAAGCACCTATGCAAAATCAGGATGGAAGGTAATTTTACAGGGTAATAAAAAGATTTAAAAGACAGAGGCTCAACTTCAAAGTTACAAAAACAGGAATAAACCTCCCTCTTAGCATAGGGAAAATTCACAAGCTAAAACAAAAGATCATCTAACACATTTCCTTGCTATTACTTACACTTTCTGTAATTTTAGATGTATCACTTCAGTAGGAACTGCATTACCTACTTGGTCTCTCTCTTTGTCCCGAGAGGGAACAACAACAACAGAAAGCCCAAACAAAACCTCCCCCCACCCCACCCACACACACACACAGATTTGAAAGTATCTTCTTTTCCCATTGGTTCTTCTGGTCAGGTGCCAACTAGGTTAATTGAACTGATTAACCCCTTACAGGTAAAGGATGGATTTTATGCTACCCTTAGCTGTATTTTTATGACAAAGCCTTTGACAAGGTCCCTCACCAAAGGCTCTTAAGCAAAGGAAGTACTCATGGGATAAGAGGGAAGGATCTCTCATAGATCAGTAACTGGTTAAAAGGCAGGAAACAAATGTTAGGACTATATGGTCAGTTTTCAGAATGGAGAGTGTTCCCCAGGGATATATACAGGGACCAGTGGTGTTCAACATAGAATCATAGGACTGGAAGAGACCTCGAGAGGTCATCAAGTCCAGTGCTCTGAATTTATAGCAGGACTAATCAAAATCACTAAAGAAATATAAGAGGTTTCCATTGAAAATTGACTGTCTCCCATTGTACAAAATGGGAATGTAACACTGCTCTACAGCCAAAATGCTTCTGAAATAAATGTAGTCAAACTTTACTAATTCTGGGTCACTGAGAACGAAAATGATGCTTAACATTGTTGATTGGCTCTAGTTTTCAAGATATGCTATTGGGTCAGTATATACGACCCTTGACTTGGGAATGGCGGAGGATAAGTGAGTTATAAAGGGAAGGGATCTCAATTTAAACCAGAAATGACTAAAATACATCTTTGACTGGATCTATGAATAAATCTATGACTGGGTTTGGACAGTACTTGCTTTTTAGGCAAAACAATGAATGATGCAATCTGAAGCTGGTATTGCGTCATACATGATATGAATTGCATCATGTTATTCCTAGAAGTCATGGACGATGCAATCATAACAAAGCTTACATCACTCTGCTGAACAAATTGCCCTATATCAGTTCTAGAAATCATACAGTGTCGTGCTCTCTTATTTGTCAGTGTTTGATTTTGCAAAGGGACACATTTCTGTTTAGCCAAAGTGAGCAGAGATGCCTCGTACTTGTGTGAACAGTGCAGATAACTTCTGCTATGTTTGTGGTGAAGTGACTTTTGCATCACAAAAACGCAGGATAACCACTATGGTTAAGAAAGCCTATCACCTTTATTTTGGCTG
>NC_048299.1:439406-468304 GCF_013100865.1 Trachemys scripta elegans | reverse complement strand
ATGATGCAATCATAACGAAGCTTACATCACTCTGCTGAACAAATTGCCCTATATCAGCTCTAGAAATCATACAGTGTCGTGCTCTCTTATTTGTCAGTGTTTGATTTTGCAAAGGGACACATTTCTATTTAGCCAAAGTGAGCAGAGATGCCTCGTACTTGTGTGAACAGTGCAGATAACTTCTGCTATGTTTGTGGTGAAGTGACTTTTGCATCACAAAAGCGCAGTATAACCACTATGGTTAAGAAAGCCTATCACCTTTATTTTGGCTGCAAAATTGGAGATCAGGACAAGAGGTGGGCCCCACACATATGCCGCAACACTTGTGCAACAAATCTTCGCCAGTGGTTGAACAGGAAAAGGAAATCTATGCCTTTTGCAGTGTCAATGATTTGGAGAGAGCCAACAGATCATACCAGCAATTGTTACTTCTGCATGGTGCCTCCAGTTGGGAAAGGTGTGTCAAAGAAGAAAAAGTGGACTGTGCATTATCCAAACATTCCATCAGCTATACGCCCAGTACCCCACGGAGAAGGACTGCTGGTTCCTGATGCACCAGAATCATTCTCACTTGAGTCAGACGAGGAAGAGGAAGAGGATGAAACTTCTGGTCCTGAACCATCAATGTCACAGGACCCACATTTTCTCCCATCCTCCTCCTCTGAACCACACCTCATAACACAAGGTGAACTGAATGACCTTGTCAGGGATTTGGAACTACCCGAGAGTAAGGCAGAGCTGTTGGGCTCCAGACTACAGCAGTGGAATCTCCTGGCAGGTGATGTTAGGGTTTCCATGTTCCGTGACCGTCAAAAGGATCTTGTCCCATTCTTCTTCATGGAAGGTGATCTTGTAGCCTGCAACAACATCGATGGTGTGATGGCAGCCCTCAACATTGTTCACGATCCAGATGAGTGGAGATTGTTCATTGATTCATCGAAGAGGAGTCTTAAAACTGTTTTACTGCATAATGGCAATGTTTTGCCATCAATTCCAGTTGGTCATGCAGTCCATATGAAGGAAGCCTATGACAACATGAAACAACTTTTGAGGTGCATAAACTATGACCAACATCAGTGGCAGCTTTGTGGCGATTTGAAGGTTGTTGCTCTCTTGCTTGGTCTGCAGACTGGATACACAAAGTACTGCTGTTTTCTCTGCGAATGGGATAGTCGTGCAAGAGATTCCCACTACATCAAGAAAGATTGGCCACTCCGACAGTCATTGGCGCCTGGGAGGAAAAGTGTTCAGCATCCACCACTTGTTGAATCAAGGAAGATTTTGTTACCACCCTTACACATCAAGCTGGGTCTGATGAAGAACTTTGTCAAGGCCATTGACAAAACACAAGCAGCTTTCAAGTACTTCCGTGGAAAATTTCCAAGGTTAAGTGAAGCTAAGATAAAGGAAGGTGTCTTTGTTGGTCCTCAGGCCTGGTCCCCACTTAGTCCGGACTTCGGACTAAGGTACGCAAATTCAGCTACGTTAATAACGTAGCTGAATTCGAAGTACCGTAGTCCGAACTTACCGCGGTCCAGACGCGGCCGGAAGTCTCCCCCCGTCGACGCTGCGTACTCCTCTCGGCGAGCTGGAGTACCGGCGCCAACTGTGAGCACTTCCGGGATCGATCCCAGAACATCGATGGCGTGCCGCCGGACCAGCCGGTAAGTGAAGACTAGGCCTCAGATTCGTGAACTTCTTTGAGATGATGCATTTGACCATGCACTGCGTGGCATGGAAAGCCTTCCAGTTAGTGGCAATAAATTTTCTCGTAAACAACAAGGCAGACAACTACAGGTTGTTGATGGAAAACCTCCTCGAGGCATACAAAAGCCTTGGTTGCAACATGTCACTAAAGATACATTTTTTGCACTCTCATCTAGATTTTTTTCCACCGAACTGCGGAGCAGTGAGCGACAAGCACGGCGAGCGATTTCACCAGGACATTGCAACAATGGAGAAATGCTATCAGGGCAAATGGAGCCCATCAATGCTTGCAGACTATTGCTGTACAGTGACAAGAGATGCTCAATTTAATGAATACAAGAGCCAAGCCAAGAAGCACCGAGTAGACACTGAATAGGACTAAACTATGTACAGAATAGTTTTTTGCCTTTTGTTTCATAATAAATTTTATATATATAACCCTTCTGCTGATTTTTAAAGTGTTACATAAACAGGACAGGTGACATATTATCATGTAAAGCAACCATAAACACATGAAAAGACCTAGGTTTACAATTTATGATTAAAACTCTACTATCTACACAATGTACATAGACATCAAATGTAAAAACTTAAATATCTTAGAAACAGTAGCCAATCAGTTGTTTTAATTGTCATATTTGAATTCAGCACATCAAAATACATAATAAATAGCACATTTTATCTCTGAAGCAGACGACTTCTCAAAAATTGTAGACCAGTGTAATCTGGGAAGTTGTGTAAAAAAAATAATAAAAGAAGTGTTAGTCAAAAAAATTGTGTGTGTGCATAATTATGTAAAGTTTTAAGGACCTTAAACAACATTCATGGTTTGTAAAATCCTGTTTGTAACTTGAAAATGCCACTAAAACTCCATTTGAATCTCTCATTCAGAGTTGCAACACTGACAGACCCTTGTGCCAGACATGGGCAGCTAGTGTGATGTGACTTTGGTATTCAGCATTTAACCCTTTGGGTACTTCCATGTTTTTATAAAGTATAATTGTGATGCTACCTCTCATAAGGCTTTATGGAAATACGCTTATAAATGTGTGTATATATATATATATAACATAACTCGAATGTGTTTTATGCTACATATGCCATGTAACATATCTCTGTAAAGGTTATGATCTACTGAATGTATGAATCCTATCTGCATGCATGTATCATTTTTGTACTCGAAGTTATGAATATTGGCTGTGTACTGGTTTGATTTCTAAATAACCTTAGTAGAGCATTTGGTCAGTTCCTGGAGAAAGGAATGTTGAAGTTAAGTACCTAATCAAGAAACACTTAAAGGACAATGAATTTTGGGAGGCTCCAATCCACATAAGAAGTTTACTTGAGGACGTTCAAGGTAGCATGTGACTCATGGCTGCTACCTGGTAAGAAACTGTGGGCCATGCATGAACATGTGACTTGCCCAGGTGACTCCAGATCTCCATCTTGGAGCTGGACTTTGCATAGGAAAGAGGAGGAGGTCTCCACCCACAAGAGAGAGTCTATTTAAACCCGTGGGAGACCCCTTCATTTTGTCTTCAGCTGGCTAAAGAGAGAGCCTCTCCACCCCCAAAGAGACCTGAAAGAAATGGCAAGGGGTGTAAGTGATTGCTGGACCCAGGCTAAAAGGAGATTAGCCTGTAAAAGGGAGCATTCTGGAACTGGTGAGGAAATTATCTGTATTCAGTTTGATTAGACATAGATTTGCCTGTTTTATTTTATTTTGCTTGGTGACTTACTTTGTTCCATGTGTTACTACTTGGAACAATTTAAATCTTACTTTCTGTATTTAATAAAATCACATTTTACTTATTAATTAACTCAGAGTATGTATTTGTAAGCGTGGGAATGGTCCCACTATTGTGGGGAACTTTCCTGGCTTCTGCACTACCCGGTGAAGTGGGCTAGCGAAAGGATTTGAGTCCTCGCTCCCACTTCCTTTACCCAGAGGCCTCCCTGCCCTCGAGGACTCCCCTTGCACTCTCCTGTCTAGCAGAGTCCTCGTAAACCCCAACAAGGCTGGGCCCAGGATTCCTGGGGGGCTCGACCCCCAACCCTGCTGTGGTCACCTAGGACAGGGGCTAGGGTGTCCCCACTCCGGGGTACTCTCTCTGCACTGGGCAGCTCCCTGACCCACTGATCATTTCACACAATTTAAAGCAAATACAAGTTGTTTAATTAACAATTAGTTTAAAAAGGAATAAGGAAAAATGGGAAAAGTTAAAGGAAAACACATCACCCCGCTCTGTGGCCGGGAACATCACAACCAGTGTCTCTGGGACGTCAGGGCAGGTCACAGGCTGTTCCTTGTAGGTCCCAGGCTCCTTCTCAGGCCCTGGCTGTGCTGCAGGGATGCTGCGGGTTGGACACTTGCAATGGTGGTAGCCACACACCTCCAGGCTTTGGGTGATGGGACCCTTCTTCCTAGTGTCAGCCCCCCATCGGGTTAAGATCCCTTCCCAATCTCGCCTGCAAGGGCCCTTGGCTAGGGGTGTCTTTCTGCTCTAGGCCCTTTGCCCAAGGTCCCCCCTTGGCTGGCCCCACTTGCTCACCGCACCCGGCTCTGTGGCTGCAGCTCTGCTCCCGGCACAGGATCTGCTCTCCCTGGGCTGTCTCTTGCTCTGTGGTTGCAGCCCTGCTCTCAGCTCAGCTCGGGCCCCTGCTTTCTCCTTAGCTCGGCCCCACTCTGTCTGACCCAGTCAAATCCAGCTCACACGGAGGACGGGATCCTCCTGGCCTCCTGACTCCCTGATTAGCTGCCCGCCTTGTCAATCAGGCTCAGAGGCTGAGGCTGACTTGGAGCATGGACCTCTCCCCATTCTTTTAGTGCTGGGAGCTAGCCAACCAAAATGCCCCCACTGAACGTTAGTAAGGGGGTAACAAGTCCCCTTACATATTAATACCTGGTGGAGCAAACAGCCATGCCTATCTCTCTATCAGTGTTATAGAGGGCGAACAATTTATGAGTTTACCCTGCATAAGCTTTATACAGGGTAAAACGGATTTATTTGGGTTTAGCCCCCATTGGGAGTTGGGCATCTGAGTGTTAACGACAAGCATACTTCTATTAGCCGCTTTCAGTGAAGCCTGCAGCTTTGGGGCAAGTAATTCAGACCTGGGTCTGTGGTGGAGCAGATGGGAGTGCCTGGCTCAGCAAGACAGGGTGCTGGAGTCCTGAGCTGGCAGGGAAAGCAGGGGTAGAAGTGGTCTGGGCACATCAGGTGGCAGCTCCCAAGGGGGTTTCTGTGATCCAACCCGTCACAATAATATCTTTTAAAATATGAGTTAAAAAATGTGGCCCTGGCTGAGGCACAGAACTGGGAGAATGGGAAAAGATTCTGGATCCTTTTTGCTTAATAAATAGCAGATAAAAACTGGAGGAGCGGGACAAAAAGTTAAGACCGTGTAACTCTAATGAAAAGGCAGGAGTAAAATGTACAAAGGAGCAATGTCAAAAACATTGAGCCTTGAGGTGGCTTTGAGTAATCTGACTGTCACAATGTTAAACCTTGGAATAAATGCTAGTGAGTAATCTCGTAACAATGTATAATGTGTAGGATTTTGGGGGAAATTTTAAGCATGCTTAAAATGGTATTTAAAAGCAAATTTCATGTCAAAGGTCTGATGGTAATACTGCCTCTCAGCTATTACCTGAGAATAAATTTAAAGCTTGGTACAGCAGAGAAACTACTGCAAACCTTGTCTGTTGTACAAAAGGGGAAACTGAGGTACACCACCTCACGAATTTCATAAATGAACAGTGGGATAATTCATCCTTTCCCTTTAAGGGTAAAACCCTAGCCTGCCTATAGAACAAAACGAGGAAAGTATGGAGGCAATTCTTGTGTTTTTCCTGCAGTCTGCAAAAAAATCTGTAAAAGGAAAGGGAATTTTTAAGCAATAATCTGCCCCCACCAAGGGGCTGGGAAATGTTTATTTTGTTTTTCAGACACTCTATGAGCAAGCTGGTGCCAGTGGAAATACAACCCAAAACACCATAGGTCTACTGTTGCAACAAAAATGGTGTTGTGTGTTTTGTGTTGTTTGTCTTGTTATTACTGTTATTTTGGCGGATATTGTACAAGGAGGGTGCAGTGGGGCGGCTGCCCCACTCCTGGGTAAATGGGTTAAAAGCAGCCCTGGAGAGGGCTGTGGCTGGGAAAGGCTGATTGGGGAAGCAGCCACAGCTGGAGCCATGCCCCAATCAGGCCACAGCTGGCCCTATAAGAGGGCTGTGGGCTAGAAGCTGGAGGAGTTTCCCCTCCAGCTTTAGAGGGAGAAGGGCCGGGCTGCCTGGGAGCTCAGGGTACAGGGAATGGAGCAGGGCTGGGGAAAGGCCAGAGGAGCTGGGGAGCTCCAGCCTGGTAAACCCCGGGCTGCAGGCCTTGGCGAAGGCCTACACAGGTACTGGGGTTGCAGAGGGGCAGCCCGGGGTTAGGTGGAGGCAGCTGGTCCTACCCCTTTGTCAATGATGAGTGGCCATTACAGACCACAGTTTGCCTCAGTGAGTGGGGGGCTAGATGATGACTGGCAGTAGCCACTGAGGCGAGGTGGGGTTAGAGGGTTGGGGATTCCCCTGGGAGGGGAGACTCAGGGTGTGGGGATACTGCGGTGGGCAGAACCCCAGGGCAAAGGACACCAGGGTCTGGGAGGGACACAGGGCCTGAGGCAGGCAAGCTACCATCCTGCAGAGGGTGCTCTGTGCTAGAAAAAGAGCTAATGCCTGGATGACCAGCAGGAGGTGCCACAGGGGTGAGTCGTTGCATTGTTACAACCCACTAACTATATTTTATCCCTTTGGTTGGAAATATATATACCCTCTACCAGGATACAATTAAGAGAAATGGAGTAATTTATTACTTATATTAGATTAACAGTTGAGCTACTTGGGGACAAATGGAATGAACTGATTTAAAATAAATTGACAGAACTTTTGCGAAAACTATATAAATACCTGCTTGTGTTGCCTGATCCCTTTTAATGCTTGATAATAGTTGTACTGACTGCCAATTAATCCTGATTAATGAGCTGACGGTCACAAGGTTCTTGTTCTGGAACCAGGAAACACAGAACTAAAACCAATGAGTTTACTATCTTGGCAAGGTGCTTGGCAAGGACACTCACACGGAGGGCAAAGCAAAGCCTTTGTGGTTTTTATTAGAACCAGTAATAAAGACAGAACAGCTGCAAATCACATAAACAGCTAGGAATAGACAGTATTGCGGATAACTGTGGGGTCATTCTTTACGTGTGCTCTTAGACTTGCATGCTCACACCCTTCCTTGGGGACATGGTGGTGAGAGACAAAGGACAAACCCTGCCTCCAGCATGCCGAATGAGTCTGATGGTCCAGGTTCCTCAATGCCCACAATTGATGGAAGATAATAATAGAGCTGAAGGATCAAAAGATGGAAAGTTAACCCCCTCCATGTGGTGGTTTGCCTTGTTATAGGGCCTGCTCCCCATCATGAATATTTATTCTAATTTTCAGTCTTCCATGTCCAAATCCACTTCTTCACCCTCACAATATTGGGGGTGCATTTATCCTATAGGTTAACATATTAATGCCATTTAACTCATTAGCAGATACGTCACCTATTGGTCAAGCAAGCTGGTGCTTAGACATCTGACAATAATTATATCCTAAAATATCCCAGTCCACTATCACTTCCATGTCCCTGCAGTTGCCTGGTATCATTAGGTTCCAACGCCTGTTATTGAACAAGCTAGTCCTAGTTCCCCAAATTCTAAGGGTACCTGTCAGGCCATTTATCTAAGCCAGTGATCACAGGCCTAATATACTTGGCTATTCTTGTGCTAAGTTGCTTATACTGAGGCCTTACAGGACACAGGCCTGTAGTTTCCTCGTGTTACTGCTGAATGTAATAAAAAGCGAAGCTAGCTCTATGGCTACACTGGAAGGCACAATTTATAATGTCCTAGTCATTCCTTAAGCCGTAACTTTTGTATTTGTTCTCTCTCTCTCTTAATACTTACAGAAGGTTATGAAAAATTCCATGTATCTCTTAGTAAAAAGGTTAATATTCACCCTCTAAAAACTACTGTCTTTAAACATATAGAATTTATACCACAGATTATTATAAAGTATCATAAATACTCTGGTCTTTTGCCATTTTCTCTCCAATTCATCACTTGGAAAAACACGCTGGCGTGTGTGAGCTCACATGCACACCTAGGAATGTTCCCTTTGCCTTAACAAAGCTCTTTGCGAGTATTTTAAAACCTGTCTCTGTCCTTTTTACATTTTAGCTTTTCATTATTGTGGCTGCAGTTCTTTATAATTGCTAGAGGTTATGCTACATGGGTCTAGGAGCATGCGGTCACATACCAAATCCTATTGGCTTTCTTCTCTAGATCAGGCAGGTCTTGGGGAGTTGGAAGACTTGGTCAAGTCCTCCTCCAATTAAACATATTGGGGTGATTTTATTAACATTTAAATTCAAAGAGACCTTTTTACATTCATTTTTCCATAACAGATCTATTTGCACATATTTTAAAACATCTTCCCCTCTCTTTTTACATTTTAGGTTTTTTCATACATTTAGTTGTGTTTATCACTTCTAGAGGGGGTGCTTTTATCAGTCACTAATGTAGCCTGTATCCCAAATCCTATTGGCTTCCCTCTCTTGGTAAAAGGGTCTTTTGGTTAAGGGTCAAATTGAGATAAGCTGGAAGGATGAGTGAGACCAGAACCCCTGTCTCCAGTGCTTCCAGGCCACCACAGCAGAGCTACGACCAATGTACCAGAAATGCAGATACAAGTGAGTAACTATTTTCATTTTCTCTCCGCAGGTCCTAATGTGGAGAGTGGACTAGATGATACACATGAGGGAAGGGAGCAGAAGGAGACTCCACCAACTGGAAGGCATGAGATGAACTGTCCTAGGGATGGGGGTTCCACGACCACCGCTTCCAAGAGAAGGAGGCAGGTGGTGGTGGTTGGGGACTCCCTCCTCAGGGGGACTGAGTCATCTATCTGCTGTCCCAACCAGGAAAACGGAGATGTCTGCTGCTTGACAGGAGCTAGGATTCACGATGTGACGGAGAGACTGCTGAGACTCATCAAGCCCTCGGATCGCTACCTCTTCCTGCTCCTCCACGTGGGCACCAATGATACTGCCAAGAATGACCTTGAGCAGATCACTGCAGACTACATGGCTCTGGGAAGAAGGATAAAGGAGTTTGAGGCACAAGTGGTGTTCTCGTCCATTCTCCCTGTGGAAGGAAAAGGCCGGGGTAGAGACCGTCGAATCGTGGAAGTCAATGAATGGCTACACAGGTGGTGTCAGAGAGAGGGCTTTGGATTCTTCAACCATGGGATGGTGTTCCAAGAAGGAGTGCTAGGCAGAGATGGGCTCCACCTAACGAAGAGAGGGAAGAGCATCTTCGCAAGCAGGCTGGCTAACGTAGTGAGGAGGGCTTTAAACTAGGTTCACGGGGGAAGGAGACCAAAGCCCTGAGGTAAGTGGGGAAGTGGGATACCGGGAGGAAGCACGAGCAGGAGAGCACAAGAGGGGAGGACTCCTGCCTCATACTGAGAAAGCGGGACAATCAGCGAGTTATCTTAAGTGCCTATACACAAATGCAAGAAGCCTGGGAAACAAGCAGAGAGAACTGGAAGTCCTGGCACAGTCAAGGGATTATGGTGTGACTGGAATAACAGAGACTTGGTGGGATAACTCACATAACTATCATGGATGGATATAAACTGTTCAGGAAGGACAGGGCAGAAAAGTTGGGGGGAGTTGTGTTGTATGTTAGAGAGGAGTATGACTGCTCAGAGTTCCAGTATGAAACTGCAGAAAAACCTGAGAGTCTCTGGATTAAGTTTAGAAGTGTGAGCAACAAGGATGTCGTGATGGGAGCAGGGCCGGTGCAACCACTAGGCAAACAAGGTGGCTGCCTAGGGAGCCAAGTGGTTGGGGGGCAGACAAAAGTGTGCTCCGGGGCGGCGGTGGAGTGGAGGTGAGCTGGGGCAGGGGGGCACGGGGAGGGCCGCCTGCAGCAAGTAAGGGGGGGGGACGGCACACAGGGGAACCGCTCCCCGCCCCAGCTCACCTCTGCTCCGCCTCCGCCCCTAAGCACGCCGCCCTGCTCTGCTGCTCTCCCTCCCAGGCTTGCGGCTCCAAACAGCGGACTGGGGGGGAGAACTGCCGTGGAGGGGGGGGCAGGGAGCTGCCACAGGGGGGTGCCTCAGAGTGGGGAGCTGCTGCAGGGCTTGGGGAGGGGGCAGAGCAGAGGTGAGCTGGGGTGGGCAGCTGCCGCGTGGCTCCCTGGGCCGGGGGGGAGGAGCTGCCGCCGATGGGGGTGCCTCGGGGTGGGGAGCTGCCATGGGGGGGGGGCACCTCAGGGAGGAGGGGGGTGGAGCTGCCGCAGGAGTGGGCGCCTCAGGGCAGGGAGCTGCCGCAGGGCTCGGGGAGGGGGGAGGGCGGAAGGTGGAAGTTTTGCCTAGGGCGCAAAACATCCTTGCACCGGCCCTGGGTGGGAGTCTGCTATAGACCACCAGACCAGGGGGATGAGGTGGGTGAGGCTTTCTTCCGGCAACTAACAGAAGTTAAGTATCAGAGGGGTAGTCGTGTTAGTCTGAATCTGTAAAAAGCAACAGAGGGTCCTGTGGTACCTTTAAGACTAACAGAAGTATTGGGAGCATAAGCTTTCGTGAGTAAGAACCTCACTTCTTCAGATGTATCTGAAGTCTTAAAGGTGCCACAGGACCCTCTGTTGCTTCTAGCAGAAATTACTAGATCACAGGGCCTGGTTCTCATGGGGGACTTCAATCACTCCAATATCTGCTGGGAGAACAATACAGCGGTGCACAGACAATCAAGGAAGTTTTTGGAAAGTGTAAGGGACAATTTCCTGGTGCAAGTGCTGGAGGACCCAACTAAGGGCAGAGCTCTTCTTGATCTGCTGCTCACAAACAGGGAAGAATTAGTAGGGGAAGCAAAAGTGGTTGGTAACCTGGGAGGCAGTGACCACAAGATGGTCGAGTTCAGGATCCTAACAAAAAAAAAAAGGAGAGAAGCAGAGTATGGACAGGTCCTCCAGGAATCAAGTTTGAAGTACTTTGAGGAGAGGAAAGTGATTAGGAACAGTCAGCATGGATTCACAAAGAGCAAGTCATGCCTGACTAACCTAATTGCCTTCTATGAGGAGATAACTGGCTCTGTGGATGAGGGGAAAGCAGTGGACGTGTTATTCCTTGACTTTAGCAAAGCTTTTGATACGGTCTCCCACAGTATTCTTGCCAGCAAGTTAAAGAAGTATGGGCTGGATGAATGGACTGTAAGGTGGATAGAAAGCTGGCTAGATCGTCGGGCTCAACAGGTAGTGATTGATGGCTCCATGTCTAGTTGGCAGCTGGTATCAAGTGGAGTGCCCCAAGGGTTGGTCCTGGGGCTGGTTTTGATCAATATCTTTATCAATGATCTGGAGGATGGCGTGGACTGCACTCTCAGCAAGTTTGCAGATGACACTAAACTGGGAGGAGTGGTAGATATGCTGGAGGGTAGGGATAGGATACAGAGGGATTTGATAGCTGCTTTCAACTACCTGAAAGGGGGTTCCAAAGAAGATGGAGCTCAGCTGTTCTCAGTGGTGGCAGATGACAGAATAAGGAGTAATGGTCTCAAGTGGCAGTGGGGGAGGTCCAGGTTGGATATTAGGTAAAACTTTTTCACTAGGAGGATGGTGAAGCACTGGAATGGGTTACCTAGGGAGGTAGTGGAATCTCCTTCCTTAGAGGTTTTTAAGGCCCAGCTTGACGAAGCCCTGGCTGGGATGATTTAGTTGGGAATTGGTCCTGCTTTGAGCAGTGGGTGGGACTAGATACCTCCTGAGGTCCCTTCCAACCCTGACATTCTATGATTCAATGCACTGTAAACCGTAGCAGGCTAGGCCCCACAGAAAGTGCCACCCATGGCGGTCCCAACTGGCAGCACCCTCAGGGCCTCTGATGGGTCCAGACACACTATTTAAGCATGGAGGACTTTCCAGGATGCTGTCTGTACAACCAGGTAGAACCCTGATCTGCTGCTGAGCCAGACTCTGCCCTGTTCCTGTTACCTCCCCTCATTCTGGACCTTTCTCAGCCTTGCTCCAGGCTTAGGACACAAGCCTGCTCCGGCCTTCCCTAACTGCAAGTACTCCAGTTCCAGCTCTGGTTTGAGCTTTGGCTTGGGCATTTGTAGTCCATAATTTCCATAAACTTATACCAGTAATGGTCAGGTGTATTTGTCTGTATCCCTTTTCAAAAGTTCAGAGACCTATGGATGACATTTCTGGATCTCTTTGGTTTATTTTGCCAGTCACGCAGGAATTTTCTGTTGCATTTACAGTTCTATTTGACAGACAGAATAGTTAGTTTTGAACAATTTTAACTTCCACCAATATTTATATTGTATGAAAAAACCATATAATAAAGGAAATAAGGATAACCTGGGAATTACAGAGCAGTCAGCTTAACTTCAATACCCAGAAAGATAACAGAGCAAATAATTAAGCAATCAATTTGCAAACATCTAGATAAATAACAGTCAGCATGGATTTGTCGATAACAAACTTGATGGCTTTCTTTGCAAGGGTAACAAGCCTTGTGGATGGCGGGAAAGCAGAAGATGTTGTATATCTTGACTTCAGTAAGACTTTTGATACGGTCTCATTGACCTTTTCATAAACAATGTAGGCAACTGCAACCTAGATGGAGCTATTACAAGGTGGGTGCATAACTGGTTGGAAAACCATTCCCAGAGGGTATTTATCAGTGGCTTCCAGTCAGGCTGGAAGGGTATAATGAGTGGGGTCCTGCAGAGATCCGTTCCGGGTCTGATTCTGTTCAATATCTTCATCAACGATTTAGATAATGGCATAGAGAGTACTCTTATAAAGTTTGCAGATGATACCAAGCTGGAGGGGTTGAAAGTGCTTTGGAGACTAGGATTAAAATTCAAAATGATCTGGACAAACTGGAGAAATGGTCGAAAGTAAATAGGATGAAATTCAATAAGGACTAATGCAACTTACTTCACTTATGAAGGAACAAGCTGTTGCACACATACAAAATGAGAAATGACTGCCTAGGAAGGAGTACTGCAAAAAGGGATATGGTGGTCATAGTGGATCATAAGCTAAATATGAGTCAACATTGTTGCAAAAATAAAAGCAAACATCATTCTGGGATGTATTAGCAGGAGTGTTGTAAGGAAGACACAAGAAGTTATTATTTTGCTCTATTTGAGTATTGTTCCAGTTCTGGGTGCCACATTTAAGGATAGATGTGGACAAATTGGAGAACACCTAGAGGAGAGCAACAAAAATGACTAACGGTCTAGAAAACATGACCTACGAGGGAAGATTGAAAAAATTGTGTTTATTTAGTCTGGAGCAGAGACGATTGAGGATATGATAACTGTTTTCAAGTACCTAAAAGGTTAATACAAGGAGGAGGGTGAAACATTGTTCTTGTTAACCTCTGAGGATAGGGATGACGGTGCTGCCCGTGGGAGCCAGCTGAGGTCACTCAATTAGGGTGAACTGCAAACAGAACGGGGCAGACAAACCCCAAACGCTGGTGGATATTCCAATGCTTAGATCTACCAACCAGCACAAAACAGCTTCTGTATTACCTCACTGGTTACTCAGAAGTCCAAACAACGCAATTCCCTTAAAGTGCCCAGCCTCAGGCCTCCATCCAGACACACCTGTCAGATATGATGATGATTACTGAAAATTTGATCTCATCATATAAAAGAAAAGGTTCTTCCAATCCCAAAGGATCAGCCACATACCCAGGTTCAATTATACCTTAGATCTTACCCAGAATACACGCTATAGTCAATTCTTATTAACTAAGATAAAATTTATTAAAAAAGAAAAGAAAGTGTGTTGGTTAAAAGATCAATATACAGACAGACTTGAATTCAATTCTTGAGGTTCAGATACATAGCAGAGGTGAGCTTGTAGTTGACAAAAGTCCTTTTAGATATAGTTAATAGGTTATAGTTCAATGTCCATATTCAGCGTGGCTCCCAGTCCTTTTGGCTTAAGGTTCCCCACCTCTTGAAACCCAAAGCAGATCTGAGATGAAGCAGGATCGTGTCCCAGAGTTCTTATACATTTCCAGCAGCCTTTCGGCCTGAGAAAACAATAGGCTTACCTCTCCTTCCAAACATCCTAGCAATTAGCACAGGGTAATTTATCCATGAAAAAGTTCAGATACAGGTTACCACAACCTTCAAAGAGACATATAGACAATAATACTATTTCACTCAAGTATCATCATAAATGTTAATATTCCTTTTTTGATCTTTGAACTAAAGTTATAGCAATAGACAAGACTTATTTGCTTACATCACAAGATCTGAGCAAACATCTACCCTTGAGATCTCTAACAATGCAGACTTATATTTCAAAGCTCTATTCATTTACCTATCTTCCTAACCCGTCTCTAAAGTTCATCCATGGGTCAGGTCAGTCGGTGAGTTAATTAACTTTCTGGCCCTGTCATCTTTCAATGAAATATTATATCACACTCATAACGTCACAATAGGTCAAGAAGCAATGGGCTTAAATTGCAGCAAGGGAGGTTTAAGTTAGACATTAGAAAAAACTTCCCAACTGTCAGGGTGGTTAAGTGCAGGACCAAATCACCTAGGGAGGTTGTGGAACCTCCGTCATTAGAGTACGGGATGGTCTAGTTCAGGGTCTGCAACCTTTGGCATCCGGCCCATCAGGGTAAGCTGCTGGCGGGCCGGGACAAATTGTTTACCTGGATTATCCACAGGCACGGAGCTCCACAGCTCCTACTGGCCGCAGTTCGCCATTCCCGGCCAATGGGAGCTGCAGGAAGTGGTGGCCAGCACAACCCTCGGCCCGTGCCACTTCCCACAGCCCCCATTGGCTGGGAACTGAACCGTGGCCTGGGGGAGCTGCGGGGCTCTGTGCCTGTGGACACTCAAGGTAAACAAACCCTCCTGGCCTGCCAGCGGCTTACCCTGATGGGCCGGGTGCCAAAGGTTGCCTATCCCTGGTCTAGTTATTATGTAGTTCTGCCTTGAGTGCAGGTGACAGGACTAGATGACCTCTTGAGGTCCCTTCCAATCCTTCACTTCTGTGATTCTATGAAAGACTGCCTGGGAGAATCTCATAATTTCCATGTAGGCCATGAGTACTTTTAAATCCTTGGGAAACCTCTCAAAGTCCCTTCCAGTTCTACCATTCTATGATCAAGGTTGTAATCTTGTAATTCAAAGTTACTGGGCATATGACCATCTACTTAAGTAGCACTCTGTCAAAACCAATGTAGCACTCAGGAGTCAGAATGTGTAAATTACTCTATATTTATGCTCTTTTTTTGGTTTAAGAATGAATGCCGATATTCTGCAGCAAATAGTAGGCCCCATAGTAAATTCCACAGCTGCAGAATTACAGATACACAATTCTGTTCTGTATTTATCATTTACATTACAGTGCGTCTCAGGCGCCCTGACCAAGATCAGGACCCCATTGGGCTGGAGAACACAGCACAGAAAAAGCAATCCCTGCTCCAAAGTGACAGTCTGTATAGAAAGGACAATTCTGCCCTGTCGATGTTGCACATTGCAAATGCTGCAATCAGACATGTCCCCAGCAGAGCTGTAACTGGCTCTCCTGACTCAAGTGCAGTTGCACTATGGCAGTCCTTGTAGCTGAGCTGCTTGTCAGCGTCTCCTGTGCACTAGGAGCTTTAGTTTCACTTTGATTTTTTTTTCACGTGTTCCTCTCACTGCTCTTTGACAAGCTGATCTCCACAAACTCAGTTCCTGTAAAACTCTCCGAGGTTGTTCTTCCCTTACTGGTGACTTACTGACCCATTTAGACGCACGCCTGCACATACAGAGAAGGGGACTGAATTCATTCTTTGCTTTGCTCTCGTCCCTTTGCCACTCCAGCACTGTGGGCGAGAGAATCTGAGACTGTTTTGTAAGCTGAAGGAAGCAGATGAGCTCTGGAAGGCTATTGTAGAAGTCGGAAGGATTTGCAGCTGTAGGAGATACAGTATGTCCGGTGAGCAGAGCTGGAAGGGGAGAGGTAAAGCGTTGCAGGGGGTGGGAGGGGAGGGAAGGGGGGATGGTTCAAACTTGGCTATAATGTCAGAAAAAAGACTTGTAGCAGTGAGGCTTGTCACTGAACATGTTCCTACGTTACAAGGGACAATGATTTCTCTCTTTGGGATCTAGCTATACCAAAAACTCTCTGATCCCCATTTCTACGTGGAAATGAGAACACACATAGGCGATGATCAGAAGTATAGCAGAGACTGATTGATAATACTGTTTGGGGGTAACTGAAACTTTCTTGAACTGATCTTGGCAGTAAATGTGCATGATAGGCTCAGCCCCACGCTACACATCCGCTGTAAGTGATCGTCACCAGACAAACATATTTAATATATAGTTACAATTGTGGCTGATGATCAATGCACCCTTCCTAACTGGGAGAGTTAAATGCCCCAACTGCAATGTTGGAAAACAAACAAATGTGGTATTAAGGTTGCCCCCTCCCCCCAATCCCACTCCCCATATCCCTTATGTAAGTCCCAGAGCTTGGAGGTGTGAAGGGAAAAAAGACACTCTGTGATCTCTATAAGAGAAAGGGGAAAAACTGGCTCTGACAGTCTTAATTTACATACATTCACCATAATGCAGGTCCATACAGTGTTTATTTAGAGTTTTTGTCAGGTTTTTAAACAGTCATGTAACTTAGTTTATGAAAGGGGAATAAACTAGAAATGATATACCCTAGAGAAAGTGGGGCACCCTGGGCTGAAGAGTAATGGGTTCAAATTGGGCAGCTATTTGTTTTACCATAATGCCTAGAAAGTCCTAGTTACAGACCAGGACCCCGTTGTGCTGTACAAAGATAGTGCCTGTGATGTTGCACTCCATATGTTTTATGGAAATATGCTTATGAGGGGAAATATGATATAATTGGAATATGCTTTATGCAAAAGGTCTCATGTAAGGTATCATAACAAAGGTTATAACCTACTGAATATATTCCTCCTATTTGTATGAATATATCATTCTTGTATCTGAAGCTAGAAATATAAAGTATAACTCTGTGGTCCTATTGTAATTATGCAAAGTGTGGGCCATTAATTGTGGTTTAGAATCTTGATGGCTCCCATTGACTAGGACAATTGGTTGTCAATGGTTTATTTACCTACAAGCTTTCCTGTGTACCTGTGGGCCAACCTAGGCCAACCTAGGAAGAATGAAGTCTAGGGGTCGTACAGTGACATGTGACCATCCTTGTACTTTTCCATTGATGAGGCGGGGGTAGGGACAAGCACATACAAAAGATTCCTGCCTTGTGCCAAAGCTTTAAAGGGGGTGGAGCAGGACAAGGGGGGACAGTCATGAGAGAACCCCTGCTTACCACCTGAGATGTCTGCTGGAACTAACAAAGACAATACCAGGGGAAAGGATTAGGCCCAGACTAGGAAGGAGTCTAGTCTGTGAAAGAAGCTTATTGGAACATCTCTAAGGGTGAGATTTACCTGTGTCGGAGAATAACAGAGTTCTCACTTTTTGTTTGGGTACAGCAAATCAGATAGAGAGAAAATAAAGTATCAGTTGCATAGAGGGAGAGAGCTAAACAGGTATCTCAACTGGTAAACAATTGCAGCAAGAATTTATACCTTTTGTTACAGACAATAATGAGCAACAGCTGCATTTTGTTTATACATAGGTCATTCTGATATCTTGTTTTGCTCACTAATGTAGACTCTTAGTCTACATTCCATATTATCTACACATTATCTACACAAGGTCGCAACAACTTACGGTCGTACAAAGTACGCTTATTAAGTTTGCGGATGATCCCAAACTGGGAGGGATTGCAACTGCTTTGGAGGACAGGGTCATAATTCAAAATTATCTGGATAAATTGGAGAAATGGGCTGAGGTAAACAGGATGAAGTTTAACAAAGACAAATGCAAAGTGCTCCACCTAGGAAGAAAAAATCAGTTTCACACATACAGAATGGGAAGAGACTGTCTAGGAAGGAGTACGGCAGAAAGGGATCTAGGGGTTATAGTGGACCACAAGCTAAATATGAGTCAACAGTGTGATGCTGTTGCAAAAAAAGCAAACATGATTCTGGGATGTATTAACAGGTGTGTTGTGAGCAAGACACGAGAAGTCATTCTTCCGCTCTATTCTGCTCTGGTTAGGCCTCAGCTGGAGTATTGTGTCCAGTTCTGGGCACCGCATTTTAAAAAAGATGTGGAGAAATTGGAAAGGGTCCAGAGAAGAGCAACAAGAATGATTCAAGGTCTTGAGAACATGACCTGTGAAGGAAGGCTGAAAGAATTGGGTTTGTTTAGTTTGGAAAAGAGAAGACTGAGAGGGGACATGATAGCAGTTTTCAGGTATTTAAAAGGGTGTCATAAGGAGGAGGGAGAAAACTTGTTCATCTTAGCCTCTAAGGATAGAACCAGAAGCAATGGGTTTAAACTGCAGCAAGGGAGGTCTAGGTTGGACATTAGGAAAAAGTTCCTAACTGTCAGGGTGGTTAAACACTGGAATAAATTGCCTAGGGAGGTTGTGGAATCTCCATCTCTGGAGATATTTAAGAGTAGGTTAGATAAATATCTGTCAGGGATGGTCTAGACAGTATTTGGTCCTGCCATGCGGGCAGGGGACTGGACTCGATGACCTCTCGAGGTCCCTTCCAGTCCTAGAATCTATGAATCTATAAAACTTCTCACAAAGTTCTTTCCCACTCGCCTCTCACATTCCTTGCTTCTACAAATCTCATGTTATTAGGGTTACAGTTAGCCTAACTCTTGCTAACGAACTGTCTTGCATTGCATCCCCTTCCTTTCAGTTCTTTCTCTGCTTCCACAACCCCCCCTTTTGTACTACTAGTACAACAAACATTTTCAAATCTCTATTTGCATTAAATCTCGGCATTCAGATTCTACATCAGATGCTTCAACCTTAGGGGTTTTGATTGGATGTAATGACAATGCATGAAAGGTATTACTATTATTACGTCCTTTACAACAACAATAACATACTCCTACACTAGCTAACAACAACACAAGCAATAACATTCCCATAGCGATAACATGATGGGGTTGTTGTACAATCTTAGTCATATAACACAATACATCATACTTAGTACATAAGGTGGATACTCTATAAGCTGTCTGAAAGGCATGCTTTTCAACTTGATATATATTTTGAAGCATGTGAATTTGCCCTTGTACTTCAGAGATTTTCTGAACCTCTGGTAACAGTGAAAGCAAATTTTGAAATCGATCAGGCACTAAACTAGTCCAATTAAAGGGTATCTGGAACCTAAGGACTACTTGCAAAATTCTATTTGCAGGGCAGTAAATAATATGATTGCCTGCAGTGGTAATGAGATTAAAATGTATGTCTTGCAATGTGGTGGCTTTAACATACACACAGCTATCATTAGCTTGAAAAAATAAGTGTCCTGTCAGGGTAGTTCCTTGTCCCCTACCCTCCCAGCAAACGTAGTCATGAAGAGTAACAACTGCTTCTGGCTTCAGTTTATGGATACACTGAAGCTGTGGGGGTTCTAATGGCCAAAATGTCCATTGACTCCCTAACCCCATCCAAATGTCAGATGTAATCCCAGGAGCACTGACTAAAAATCGATTGGGCATACCAGGAGGTCTAATTTCCCAGATGTCTCGGTGAATTACCCAATCCCACATGCATCCTCCCCATGGACCCGGCAGGATTCGGTATGTGGAACCCCACACACCCCCAACTGGTCCATATGCTTGGAAGGAGCACTGAGAATGTCTGCACTTCCACCCAGACAGTCTCCAAGTATGTCTCCATGGCCACAGATCATATGGTACTCCTGATGTGTCTGTAAGGGCAGTGGGCCAAGCCTGATGCTCTAGATCATTCCGAATGGCCATTAGCTGGTCATTCAGGAAATCCTGAATTTCTGAACATGCTAGATCCCACTGCAATGCCTTCCCAGCCTCAGTGATATTCAATACCATCTCTGTCAGCAACTTCTGGGTCATAGAACTAAGGGCGGAGATAACATGTAACTCACCAACTCCAGCCTGTACCTCGGTTAGTTGTGCTCCAGAAACAAGGCCAATGGCCTTCTCTAGTTGGCCCAATTTCTCATCATGTTCTTGGTTCTTAAAAATATTCCACACTGCTGCTGCACTATTGGCCCCATCCCACAGGGATCCGGTCATTTCTCTCTTCTGTCTGGAAGAAATAACCCAAGCTCTCTGTTGTGCTAATCTAATGGCAGACCCCTGTGAGCAATTTGGGTATGTAGAGGTGATCTGGAAACTGGATAAGGGCAATGAAAATTTAATAGTCCCTAGTGTAGTGTTAATCACAGTCCATTGATATCCTAATACATCTCTCTTTGGTGTAGTACTATACCACATCTGTTGGTTGAACACCTTTATGTACTTCCGGGAGGCATTGATATTAATGGCATAAGAAGGGGTGTATTGCAATAAGGTACAGGTCACATTATTAGTCACTGGAATAATTTCTATGCAGGTAAAATTTCCAGTGGCAAAATAAACTCTGGGTATTCGTTTAATTGTTCACTAATTGGGTGACCAAATAACAATAAGGGCCTCTCTCATTTAACACAGTGCAAATTCCAGGAACATTTGCTATAGAATCCATCAGTTGCAATTACAGATTCTTGGGGTTCACTGGTAGTGATATCATATACTTTTATCTCCACTGATCCATTCAATTGTTCGCTTATATGGGATATCCTGAACCTTAAAAATATTTTTTGAAACAATATTTAAATAAATCACTAAAGTGTGAAGGCCTTGGCCATTGGTTTTATCAAATATATGACATTGTCTGTATTTGGATGTGTTACAGGGGTAATAGTGTAATGGAGGAGATGGCAGGGGCAATGGCAACAAGGTGCCTTTGGTACTTATCATTTAAAATCCAATTAGGGAGGGCAATACATGCTGAAGAACTTATCCAAAACACAGGGGGCAGCCTGTAGAATAAACCCCAAAATCCAATCAATACCACGTTCCCAAGCATGGGTCCCACAAGTTTCTTCCTACCAGTGTGTAATTCTTTATTTCTTCACCAGGGTCAGTACTTAATGTCTCTTGTAGTCAGGAATCCCTGGACTTTGTGGTTTCAATGAAGCAAGTGTTCCTTCTTCTCTTTTCCTGAAACAGTGTGGGTTAGCATCATACAGGGGAGAGGTTACTAGCACTTCACCTTGTCTTTTTTTCTTTTTCCTGCTGTCCAGAAGGCATAGCAGAGCTAGAAGGAGAAATAGGCTTATCAGTCGGAGAGTCCTCCCGAGGTGGAGGGGTCTTTTTACAGTGAGAAGCATGGGTCCAGGTGGGCATTCCTTGGCACTTCACAGTGGTGGTGGTGGTTAACAGGACTTGGAAAGGGCCTTTCCAGTGTGGAGCCAAAGCAGTCTTTCGTTGATGGACTTTACGTAGACTCAGTCTCCTTGTTTCAATGAATGGCAGGGCTGCTAGGGTCTTTGGGTAGCACTTCTTTTATCTGTGAGAAAAGAAACCTAATACATTTCATTAATGCCTGGCAGTGTTTTGCAGATCTCATAGTTGCTTGGGCACATTCAGGCCCCCCTTTTCTTGGCTGTCAGCCAAGTCTTAGCTGTGGGCAGTGTCCTTGGATGGGGCCAGCGTCTTATCTTTAGACTGAGCTTGCTAGCTATTTTTTCCAGTTAACTCATTCTGTTCTTTTTCCTTCTCCCGTTCTTGGCTTCTTTTAACCTACAAAGGAAACTTCCACCCTTCACTCATACACCTTTTCCCAACAATGAACACATACACATTGCCATCATACAGTACATTAGTCTTATTATTCAATGTATGTCATATACACCCTTCCAGTAAAATAACTTTATTACAGAGCTTTGGAGCAACAAACCAGGACAAGCACACCCACCTTTGAGGAGTCCACTCGGTACAACCTCTTGTGTCCAACAGCTTTCCTCCCTCCCCAGCCCTCTGGCTAGAAATCTGAGGTAGCCAGAAGGTTCCCATGGGCAATATGGGGAGTGGGTTAACCTTCCATGTCCTTGCTTCCAAAGACTGTTGGTATGCAAATTTTAACAACAATTTTTTTCAATTAAAAAAATATGGCCAATGAAGTTTCTTTTTCTGACTTATACTAAAGTCTAATACATTTGCTTATCACATTTTCCTGATTTATCCAAACACTTTGTATTCCAAGTTGAATAAACAAGTATCTGCTTTTTGATTTAACCCTTCTATTTAATTTTGAACTAGACTGTCTTATGAAAATATTAAACCCAACAATTCTGGCCACAAGACAAACACCACAAGACAAGACATAGAACACAAAAATAATTCCTATTGTACCAGTAAATGCATGGTACGTTGAATGCTGTTCAGGTGGCATTAGTTTTCTCTGATGATCTGAAAGACAAAAGAACCGAGGTCTACCCCTTCTGGGCAGTCAGTCATTGCTTAAAATATTTCCTTTATATACACATACTCTTGTTGATTTTAAACAAAACAGAGGAATTACCCCATATTTCCTTGTATTTGTTTCATAGGCAGCCCAGGTTTCAGTGGCTTCTACCTTATTAGTTAGAAAATTGCATTAATACAGATGCTTTCTGGCTTGCTTCCAGATCCAAAGCTATTTACAGCTTAAAGATTCTTATGTAAAAAGGGTCACAATTAACTTTCCCAGACTTTTGATTGCCTTTTACTTCTAACTCCTGCTTTCAAACACCCAGTGATCTGAAAGAGACAACACAACCTATATTGGTAGGTTTGCATTTCTTTTACCTCTGCTACAATATACACTGTACATGTTCTGGGGAAAATGCACATCCTCTCCACAATTCAATTTCCACAACACTAGCCACATCCATTTCTACACAAGGTGTAACTGTTTCTTTTGTGCTTACAAAATCTCCATGCACCCCTAGTAAAGTGACAGCTCGACCCCACAGAGCCAGGGGCACTGTCCTTCTCTCTCTTTTTACCAGATCTTTTATCTGCTATTTTGTTACCCCAAAACAAATTCAAATCTTTTATTCTCCTGGCTTTGACTACCCTGCTGCAGCCACAACCTTTGGTCTTTAGTTAAAACATTTTAAATCTTGTAAAGCATTAAGTCACCTTAAGGATTAAATGCTAAATACCATATTAAACAACACTAGTTTCCTGTGTCTGGCAAAAGTATTCTCGGTTTTTGCAACTTTAAACAATACCAATTAATCTCAAACTTATAAAACACAGATCCCACAAAAACCAATAATCTATTTGTCCCGGTGCCTGGTTTTCCAGTACCAGGCGCAAGGGAGTTAAGTAAGTCGGAATGTCAAAAGATCCGGATTCGGGCCAATCAGTGCCCAGGGCTGGCCAATCCTGGGTGCAAAGTTGCAACAAGCGTCTCTTTGACATTCTTTCCTGAACACCGGGTAAAGGCCATTTACTTAACATATAATTCAAAGGGCTATCCTTAGAGGGTTTTACCAGAGACCCACCCATCTGCCTGCTGACACTCTAACAGAATTACACAGAGAACAGAGGGAATTATGGCCTAATAGGATCCTATTACAGGAATTTCTACTAATACTGATCGCTACAGGAGACGGGACAGAAGGATCCCAATTCGACCTCAGATCTTCATCGCATGCGATGGCTTCCACTCTGAGGAATTACGAATGAGAGGCTCAGTTCCGTCCACACACCACACGCCCAAATGTATAAGACAGAAATTCATTAACCGGAGTCGCCAGTAACTGTCACCGAAATATCGGGTCCACCTAGCTGAGAGCCAATAACAGCCAGACAGGGATAAGGAAGAGTTGCTTTATTCAGCAGAAGAAAGGAGAGCCTTGCACCTTGGTACAAAGACTCTGTCTTACACACATTTTACCATTTCAATTATTATCCTGGGGATTTGAAATCCCCATGCTTATAATTACTTACTCCTTTCCTTCCACTATGCCCTCAAAGTTTCCAACCTGTTCTTCAATCTCTCTATCTATTGCCTGCCTGCTTGGGCCCGATCCTGCTTTTCTCGCTGAACCATCCCTTCCATGGGCACCGGCTTTTTCACTACCAATTTAGCTAAGAGGGTGGGCTTCTCAACTAGCCCCCATCCTTCCTGGTCTCTTCCCTTAAACATTCTTACTCACAAGGCTACCCGAGTCCTCCCTTGTGAGGCTTGCCACTTGGGCAAAACACATGGCCCATTGGCATTTAACTATTCAATTTTCTCTTGTGGCAAACACACTGCTGTTACAGCATATGCAAACACAAATGGTTAAATTCTGACAAGTCCCTGAAGAACCGGTACTTGCTTAGCCAGTGCTTCCTTTTCTGCCTGGAAGTCCTGTCTCAAGGCTTGCAACTTGCCCTGGGCGTAGGTTTGAGTTGCTGCCTGGTTCATGATCTATGTTCTTAATTGATCAGTTCTAGTTATCAAGTACACAACTCTTCCCTTTTCTCCAACTTCTCTATTGCCCAGTCCTGCTACGACTCGGGTAGATCCACCTGACACCCTTCCCGGTCAACCTGGGTAGAGAGAGGAATGCTAAACCCCTCTCCGGTTCTCAGCCTTACTGCGGCTGAGAGTAGGCACACTTTCATACTCACACACGTACGTCCAGACTGGCCACGTCTGTGTATAACGTCCAGAGAAGGGGGAGAAATGGACGGGAGATTATCCTGTATACAGCTTGTCCAGAATCTCCAACTTGCTTCCTCTCTTGGGAGGGCAGTTCTTTTACGCCCTGAGGTCTCCTGGGGCGTCTTTTCAGTGATTCCAGTCCAGGCCGGCTGCCTGTGGCTTCTTCAGCGTCCCCAAACCACGCCGGCTCCAGGGTCGCAAAGGCAGACTGTTGGATCTCATTGGACAGTTAAGCTTTGCAAATGTAATCTCAGCACTGTAACTTGTATTGCCTTTGGTTTGCCTCTGTCTATATTTTTTCACAGCCAGCTGGGGCCAAAAGCAGTTTTTCTTTGTACTTAGCCTGGTCTGCATTGAATCTTGACCCTGAACGCAGATTAACTTTCTCTTTATCTCTGGACCAAGCTGAATTTCAAATTAACCCATTCCTTTCCTCAATAGACAAATTGCTCTCACTGTGTGTCAGAGGCTTTTTGGTGATTAAAAGCTCCTCTGAGATGTATGATCTTATCTAGATTGAAGGTACCTTCTAGTGGGCATTGTTTAGATGAATTTTCACGCATGTAATGATTCCAATTCTCTAAATACCTGCAGGTTTTAGTACCATAATGTACGTACATGAAATAAACTGGGGTACCCTTAGGGGGTGAGAGGGAATCCTTAGACTGTCCCCCACCCATTTTCCAATCACACACACAGGGAGGATGCCCTGTCTGCTATTCCCAAGTACCACGATGCATCTACACTATGAAAGTGGTAACAACCCCTCTTGAGGCAGTAAACATCCCCTCTGTCTGGACTCAAGACACTATGAGGCAGTAAAAACCCCTCAGCACCGGTACATACCCATGCATCTCTCATATGCATATATGGGGGCGGTCAAAGTAACAGGTCCCCAGAACCGCATACAACTACCTTATTGGGGGCGGAGAAACAATTCCCCAGAACCGCTCCGCATCTGACCTTGCTGCACAGTCAATAAGTTTGGATGGCGTGAGCCCAACAGGGACAGACGGCCCCATGGACAGTCCTCCTCCGACACCCCAATAGAGATTTCAAAAGGTCTCCTGCCTCTATTGTGGCGCCATGGGGTTCGAAGGGGAACGATCCGTAGCAGCTGCCGGTACCTTTGCAGGCATTGCCATCCCGGACGAGCCCCCAAATGGTCGGAGAATAACAGAGTTCTCACTTTTTGTTTGGGTACAGCAACTCAGATACTTTATTTTCTCTCTATCAATTGCGCAGAGGGAGAGAGCTAAACAGGTCTCTCAACAGGTAAACAATTACAGCAAGCATTTATACCTTTTGTTACAGACAATAATGAGCAACAGCTGCATTTTGTTTATACATAGGCCATTCTGATATCTTGTTTTGCTCACTAATGTAGACTTAGTCTACATTCCATATTATCTACACAAGGTCGCAACAACTTCTCACACAGTTCTTTCCCACTCACCTCACACAATCCTTGCTTCTACAAATCTTGCGTTATTAGGGTTACAGTTAGCCTGACTCTTGCTAACGAACTGTCATGCATTGCATCCCCTTCCTGTCAGTTCTTTCTCTGCTTCCACACCTGTATTCAGTTTCTTAATGTATTAGGCTTAGACTTGCATGTTTTGTTTTATTTTGCTTTGTGACTTACTTTGTTCTGGCTGTTATTACTTGAAACCACTTAAATCCTACTTTTTATACTTAAACACAAATGATTTTATTATTAACAAACCCAGAGTAAGTGATTAATACCTGGGGGAGGAAACAGCTGTGCATATCTCTCTATCAGTGATATAGAGGGCAAACAATTTGAGAAGCTTTATACAGAGTAAAACAGATTTATTTGGGGTTTGGATCCCATTGGGAGCTGGGTGTCTGGGTGCTGGAGACAGGTAACTAGGAACAGTGGCAGAGCCAGGTTTTGGAACAGGGAGGGAGATGAGTCACTGGTGGTAGGCTGGAGAGTGAGACCACCTGCACTCCCCCAGCAGAGATGGCTCCAGCCTATAGGGTGGAGTCTGGATCCCCACTCCAGGCATTGTGGCCTGGTGCACAGGGTCCCGGTGCCATTCAGGTTTGGCCTGGCCTCCCCTTCATCATGACAGAGGGACAGCCAGGTCAAATATGAGTGGTTGGCATTATGATATGGTGGATGGGTTCACAGCACCATATGACCCTGTGCTCCATGTTGCAATGCCTGGAGGGAGAGCTAGGCCCACCCACAGGAGCTACCATTGCTGTGTGAGGGTGGGGTGGGCTTGCTTTCTGCCCCCACGTGACAATTCATGCCATATACCTCTTTTTGCCAATTGCATAATATGCTTGAACAAGAATGACACATACACCTAAAGGCCGCCGGGGGAGCAGGGGTGTTGCTTCCCCACCCCATATTAGCTCCACCATTGTCTAGGAGACTCCGTCCTATCCTGACAGACAATCACCTGGCCTCAGTCATTCAAGCTTTCATAGAATCAAAGAATCGTAGGACTGAAAGGGACTTCGAGAGGTCATCTAGTCCAGTCCCCTGCACTCAAGGCAGGACTACGTATTATCTAGACCATCCCTGACAGGAGTTTTTCCAACCCACTCTTAAAAATCTCTTATGATGGAGATTCTACAATCTCTGTAGGCATTTTATTCCAGTGCTTAACCACCCTGACAATTAGCAAGTTTTTTCCTAATGTCCAACCTAAAACTGCCTTGCTGCTATTTAAGCCCATTGCTTCTCCTCCTACCCTCAAAAGTTAAGAAGAACAATTTTTCTGCCTCCTCCTTGTAAAAACCTTTTAGGTATAGAATCATAGAATATCAGGGTTGGAAGGGACCTCAGTAGGTCATCTAGTCCAACCCCCTGCTCAAAGCAGGACCAATTCCCAACTAAATCATCCCAGCCAGGACTTTGGCAAGCCTGACCTTGAAAACCTCTAAGGAAGCAGATTCCACCACCTCCCTAGGTAACCCATTCCAGTGCTTCACCACCCTCCTTGTCCAGGCACCGACTCCAGGGCTGGAGCTCCAGGCACCAACTTTCCAATGTGCCGGGGGGGGGGCCTCACTGCTCAATCCCTGGCTCTGCCACAGGCCCTGCCCCCACACCACCCCTCGCTCCTCCCCCTCACCCCCCAGAGCCTCCTGCATGCCACAAAACAGCTGATCGGGAGGTACAGGGAAGGAGGGGGAGGCGCTGATCGGTGGGGCTGCCAGTGTGTGGGAGGCGCTGAGAGCGGGGGAGGGGAGCTGATGGGGGGCTGCTGACTTATTACTGTGGCTCTTTGGCAATGTACATTGGTAAATTCTGGCTTCTTCTCAGGCTCAGGTTGGCCACCCCAATTTCTCATCATTAGGCTCACAAATGGGGTAGGTCTGTCAGTCCGCAAGTCTTACAACCGCCGCCCCTAACACAGGAGGGGCCCTTTGCAGCAGTATCTCGAGCCCCAAGGGAGTGCATTGCTGTCGGTGTGCTGCGGCCTCTGCCTGACACAGACGCTGGGGATCAATATTTGCTGGTAGCTACGGATACTTCACAAAATGGCCTGAGGCTTATCCGATAAGAAATCCAGAGGCTGTGACGGTAGCAAGGGTTCTAGTGAATGAATTCTTCACCAGATCTGGGGTCCCAAGTGAGTTGCACAGGAATTTAGAGGCGGATTAAAGTTCCATGGGGCCCTGGGCCAGAACAAGTGGGGGGCCCCCTCCCCACAACTTCTGCCAGCAGTCCCACCCCCATTCCGCCTCTTCCACCTGCAGCCCCACTAAGGGTCTAACACCGTTCTCTCCCTGCCCAGATGGCCCCGCCCTTGTTCTACCCATTGTCCCACCCTATTCTGCCCCCCCCCCACTGAAGCCCCCCATTTGCTCCCTGGGCCCGCAGCGGGGAGTGACAGCTTCCCCAGCCCTGAGGCAAAAGCAGAGAGCTAGAGCTCCTCCGGTCTTATGGCTGCAGCCGGGGTCCCAGTGCTGGGGCTTCCCCTGCTGCCCAGCACTGCACCCGGGGAGTCTAGGGGGGTCATGGTGCGGGGGCTTCCCCTGCCCTCCCCTGCCCTGCCTGGTGCTGATGCCGAGGAGCTAATCTGCCATGGCATGGATCAAAGGAGAAACTGTGACTCCAAAGTGTTTCAGCAGGTTTGTGAGATTCTAAGGATCCCCAACTCTCCCCACCCCCGCTCACACACAGTCTGTTGGGGTGGTGGGAAGGTTCAATAGGCTGCTGGGGGCTCAGCTGGCTTCTGTTGTACAACACACCAAAGGGATGGGGACCAGCATGTCCCATTCCTTGTGATGGCTGATAGAACACCAGGCTGTGAGAGTACGAAGCGTACCCCAGAGCTCCTCATGTTTGGGCAGGAGCTCAGCACCCCAGCAAACCTCTTGCATGCAGGCCCTGAAGAGGAACAGAGGGATTTGAACCATCTGGATTATGTAGAAACCCTACATCTACAACCCAGAATCGAAAGAGTTCACAACTTCGCTAGAGCAAATGTGAG